>NC_137432.1:36857325-37124825 GCF_964374335.1 Astatotilapia calliptera | reverse complement strand
CGATACTTTGGTGTCACGGTTCGATATTTTTTCGACACAAAAAAAATGTTCATGCATTTTTAATTTGTCATTTATTAAAATTATAAATATATATTTTAACTCAAAAGTACAGTTTTTAAATTTAACCCTAACCCTTGTGCGTGTTTTTTATTTTGACAGCGAATGCGCACCTGCGGACCACTTATGTGCAGCCCTGGTTATTTAGCTCATCATGTTGCAGCCACAGAAATTCTTTTGTCCATGAAACCATAAAGCTGCACTTTCTTTTTGCCTTATAGTCTGATTTGTCATAACTTCTCCGTTTTGTGGTAAGCTTTTCTTTGGCTGTCACTTCTTCACCCTGACCTGTCTTATTTGGCTCAGCAGAACTGAAATGCTTTTACACACGCACTCACATAAGCTCAGCGATTCTCTGCGCGATCAACCTCTCACATGTTTAAGCTGCGGGAGATTTCACTTGTCATGTTTGCATAGTAAGCTAACAATTAATAAGACGATGTCAGAGTAATTGGTGCACAAATTATCATCACTCACAGATCAGTGCTGTCGCTCTCTATACACAGTTCGCACGATTGCAAAGTGAAAGCAAAAAAACAAGCGCAAATTCAAACGCGACTTCAATATGTCACATATTGACAGTGGCTCACCGATGCCAATGACATAATTACCCAGCTACATTTCTGAAAGAATGCAAAAGCATTGACATATATTTTTCCTACAATAGCCCGACGGGCAGGGAAGAGAAAGATTTTGGTAGCCCGACTGAAAAAAATCGCTAGCCCCGGGACGTCGGGCTAGCGATATTGCAAGCCCTGTATCTGATTGAGGAATCACTCATCTTTGGAAAAGAGAGTTTATTACAGAGAAATGGCTCTTTCCAAAATAAAAGCTATACTATCCGCTTCTTCTGGGCTATATTCTCAGCAGCATAAGGAGAATCATGTGCTAACAGCTGTCTAAATGACTCGGCTAAAGTTAGTAGCATGCTTGCTTTTTTTTTGTCTGCTTCCACTTGTCTTTGCACTAGGATGATGTCGGCGTAAATGTGCAGTCATATTCGTTGTGTTCCCACTAGTGCTTTCAGGTTAATCTCGTTGAAATGACCTTAACGCCACAACACGGCAAATCTCCGTTAACGAGCTACCGCCGATCGCTCCGTGCATGGGGCTAGACGGCCAACATGTTAACGAGCTAACTGCACTAACACACTAGTTCTCACCCATGTAATTCAGCATTGCATGGCACATCCAACATACTGTTTTACTTTAGTCCATGACTCGCTTACCTTCAGGGTCATACGTCACATGAAAACCAAAATAATTCCAAACGCCAGATCTGAATGAGAGTGGGGGAGGTCCATGTTGCAAGGAGAGCTTAACTTCTGTCTCGCTAGCTTGCCCTGCGCTCTTCCTTCTGACGATGCTTTCTGTGTTGAGCGCTCAGTGGATCTGCGCTCGACTACTCCGCCTAGGCTGCACTGTCGAGCCTAGGCGGAGTAGTCGAACGCAGATTCACTGAGCGCTCAACACAGACAGCATCGTCAGAAGGAAAGTTGATAAAATAAATTACAAATTTTGTATTGTTCGATACATATGCGTACCGAACCGAAAGCACTGTATCGAACGGTTCAATATCGATACGAATATCGTTGCACCCCTACCAAGCAGGTACCCACCAAGCACCAGATGTTCATGGAGGTTATTTTCTGCTCTACGTCTGGTCGACCGGTCATGACCTTAAAAAGACGCAGCTTTATGTCTGAAGGTCAAAGGTCATCTTTTCAGGTTTTTAGAAAGAATTGGATTCAAACATGAATTTATTTTTAGCACACTAAAATGTTTCTGTTGATTAAAAATCAAACAGATATTTGAATGGTGCATCGCTGTCATGTGACCTCTGTTTTGACCAGGTAGAAACGATGGAGTCTCTTATTGAGCTGCTTTTGGAGACACTGGCTGATCTGAGAGGCAGCGAGGTCAGAGACTTCATCCAGATCCTGAGAAGAAAACATGGCTCAATGAGCCCCATGCGTGTGTCTGAGCTGTCAGACCTGCAGGATGTGCAGGGCGTGGCTGATCTGAGAGGCAGCAAGGTCAGAGACTTCATCGAGATCGTGAGAAGAAAACGTGGCTCAATGAGCCCCATGAGTCTGCCTGAGATGTCAGACCTGCAGGACGTGCAGGACGTGGTGTTTTTGATGGTGAGGACTTTTGGCCAACAGTCAGTGGAGAAGATCGTGGAGGTTTTAAAGGAGATGGAGAGGACTGATCTGGCTCAGAGGCTGACAGACAGCAGCTCAGAAGCTCAAAGTAAGATAAAGACAAAACATGTTAAAATGATAAAAGTGTTTCTGCTTCAGTTCATATTAGAAACAGTCAGATTTACAGAGCAAAGAGAGCATTGTTGACGAGCAGAAAATGATGTTCAGCAGGTTTAAACTTTTTTTTGTTGTTGATCTCTGTGTATTTTTTTAAAGCTCGATTAGCTTTTATTAAACACTTATTTCTATTTCTGTTAATTTCTCTTGTTTTCAGACAAACATCTGGATGAACATCTGTCTGCACTGATCCATAAAGTGAGTAACGTCTCATCTGTCTGACTCTGCAGAGTTCAGCTTTGATTCAATAAGATGCAGTTTGAAAATCATAATTTCATCATTTAGATTAAACAGTTGTCACAGAAATGTTTTTAGATTTAAAATCAAAGATTATTAAAAAGCGTGTTTACATAAATACTAGGGGTGCAACGATATTCGTATCGGTGAGCCACTGTCAATATGTGACATATTGAAATCGCGTTTGAATTTGCGCTTGTTTTTTTGCTTTCACTTTGCAATCGCGCGAACTGTGTATAGAGAGCGACAGCACTGATCTGTGAGTGATGATAATTTGTGCACCAATTCCTCTGACATCGTCTTATTAATTGTTAGCTTACTATGCAAACATGACAAGTGAAATCTCCCGCAGCTTAAACATGTGAGAGGTTGATCGCGCAGAGAATCGCTGAGCTTATGTGAGTGTGTGTGTAAAAGCAGCAGGATTTATATTTTAGTTCTGCTGAGCCAAATAAGACAGGTCAGGGTGAAGAAGTGACAGCCAAAGAAAAGCTTACCACAAAACGGAGAAGTTATGACAAATCAGACTATAAGGCAAAGAGAAAGTGCAGCTTTATGGTTTCATGGACAAAAGAATTTCTGTGGCTGCAATATGACGAGCTAAATAACCAGGGCTGCACATAAGTGGTCCGCAGGTGCGCATTCGCTGTCAAAATAAAAAACACCGCCTTTGCCTCCGCGAACACATCGGACTACAAACACGCACATTACCAACTCCGGAAGACGATCAAATTAGCCAAACGTGAGTACAGGGACAGGGTGGAGCAACAGTTTGACAACCCTCGGAGTATGTGGCAGGGACTAAACACGATCACAGACTTTAGAGGGAAAACCAGCACACCGCAGACCACGGCCTCTCTGTGTGAGGATCTAAACGTATTCTACGCTATATTTGACACAGCGAACACCATGAGACCGGACAGTGTGCGCACCGCGGATGACGTCAGTGCGCACACTGTGTCTGAGGAGGATGTGCGGAGGTGCTTCAGGAAGGTGAACGCACGCAAAGCTACTGGTCCGGACGGGATTCCCGGCCGCGTCCTCAGGTCATGTGCGGCTCAGCTGGCTGGAGTGTTCACACACATCTTCAACCTTTCCCTCTCTCTGTCTGTAGTCCCAGCCTGCTTCAAAATGGCCACCATCGTCCCTGTACCCAAATCCTCCACCATATCCTCATTGAACGACTGGCGACCTGTAGCCCTGACCCCCATCGTAAGCAAATGCTTCGAGAAGCTGGTCAGGGACTTCATCTACTCTGCACTACCCGACTCACTGGACCCTCTACAGTTCGCATACCGCCACAACAGGTCCACTGATGATGCCATAGCCCTGACACTACACACTGCCCTGTCACACCTGGAGAAGAGAGACACGTATGTGAGGATGCTGTTTGTAGATTACAGCTCAGCATTCAATACCATCGTTCCCTCGAAGCTGGACAGGAAACTGCAGGATCTAGGACTGAGCAGCTCCCTCTGCAGCTGGAGCCTTAGCTTCCTGTCTGACAGACGCCAAGTGGTCAGACTGGGCAGCATCACCTCATCCCCCATCACACTGAACACTGGTGCTCCACAGGGGTGTGTACTGAGCCCTCTCCTATACTCACTCTACACCTACGACTGCACAGCCACTAACAGCTCCAACATCATTGTGAAGTTTGCGGACGACACTACAGTGGTGGGTCTTATCACCAACGGTGATGAGACGGCTTACAGGGAGGAGGTCAGCGCCCTGACCCACTGGTGTCAAGACAACCATCTCACCCTCAACGTCGCAAAGACAAAGGAGTTGATAGTGGACTTCCGGAGGTGCAGAGAAGCACACACCCCCATCATCATCAACGGCGCTGCTGTGGAGAGAGTGAGCAGCTTCCGGTTCCTTGGTGTACATCTGGCTGAGGATCTTACGTGGTCAGTACACACAAACAAAACAGTGAAGAAGGCGCAGCAGCGCCTCTTCTTTCTCAGGAGACTGAAAAGATTCGGCATGAGCCCCCGCATCCTCAGGACCTTCTATCACTGTGCCATTGAGAGCATCCTCACTGGATGCATCACCACCTGGTATGGCAACAGCACCGCCTACAACTGCAAAGCTCTCCAGTGAGTAGTGCGGTGCTCTGAACGGATAATTGGAGGTGAGCTTCCCTCCCTCCAAGACATCTACAGGAAGCGCTGCCTGAGGAAAGCGGGGAGGATCATCAAGGACTCCAGTCACCCCAGCCATAAACTGTTCAGACTGCTTCCATCAGGAAGGAGGTTCTGCAGCATCCGGTCCCGTACCAGCAGACTGAGAGACAGCTTTTTCCATCAGGCCATCAGACTGCTGAACACGTCATAGACACCTCAGCTTCACTACTGGAACTTTAACATTATGCACTCCATACTGTACAGTAACGCCACTGTTTTGCACATATTCAACTCTGTATATTTTATTATTATTATTATTATTATTATTATTATTATTTTATTTTATTTTTTTACTATTTAATTTGTAAAAATGTGTATACACACACACACACACACACACACACACACACACACACACACACACACACGTAGGAAAATATTTAGTATACACATCCAGAAATGCATACACTATTATATATTGTACATATATTTATTAGTTTCAGGTTGGCCATTCTTGTATTTTGCTCGTTTGTGTTGTTGTGTTTGCACATCTCTGTTGCTTGTGGGGCTCGCACACAAGAATTTCACTCGCATGTGCTGTGCCAGTGTGCCTGCACATGTGATGTGACAATAAAAGTGATTTGATTTGATTTGATTTGATTTGATTTGAAACACGCACAAGGGTTAGGGTTAAATTTAAAAACTGTACTTTTGAGTTAAAATATATATTTATAATTTTAATAAATGACAAATTAAAAAGGCATGAACATTTTTTTGTATCGAAAAAATATCGAACCGTGAATTTTGTATATCGTTGCACCCCTAATAAATACATCTTAATAAATAAGATAATAAAAGAAAACAAAGTGTTTCAGAGAAAACATTGAAAACATTC
The DNA here is from genome assembly GCF_964374335.1 of Astatotilapia calliptera. Taxonomy (NCBI): domain Eukaryota; kingdom Metazoa; phylum Chordata; class Actinopteri; order Cichliformes; family Cichlidae; genus Astatotilapia; species Astatotilapia calliptera. Next base: position 37,119,190 of record NC_137432.1, on the reverse strand, counting down.
AAAGTTTAAAACAGCTACAAAAACATAAATCTGTAATTTTCACAGTGAGGAAACATTTTTTCTTTATGAATGTTTGCTTTGAATTTTCCAGGTTGCAACAATGGCAGCTGTTAAAGATGTGCTTCTAGAAACACTGGAGGGTTTGAGTGATCAGGATCTCAACAAATTCAAGTTGTTCCTGCAGTTCACTTGTTTTCAGAAGAGTCTTCCACAAATCGAATTGAGAACTGACAGAAAAGGAATAGTGAATGATATGATTGATAAACTTGGTCATCAGTCTGTGGAGGTGATCAGGGAGGTTTTAACAGACATGCAGAGAACTGATCTGGTGCAGAGGCTGTCAGAGAGCAGCTCAGGACTCAAAGGTAAGAGGAAATAATCTGTCAGAGTTTCTGTAATAACTTTAATACATTTTATTTATTCATTAAAGTTTATTTAACCAGGAAAAAATAAACTTGTGACATTAAAAATCTGTTTTACAAGAGTGTCCTGGCCAAGAAGGACAGCTGTACAATAATCATAAGCTGCATAAATTAATACATCAGATATGTTGGGATTATTCTTAACTGTGTGTGGAAGGATTTTAAATATAATATTACACCTTACAGTAAAAATTAATTTAAAGAATTAAATCAAAACCTGTCAGAGAAACTCACAACAAGAACTGCATAATATAAACTTTATTATAGAATAGAATAGAATAGAATAGAATTCAACTTTATTGTCATTGCACATGCACAGGTACAGGGCAACGAAATGCAGTTTGCATCCATCCAGAAGTGCTTAGTGATATAGATATATTACAATATATATTAGCAATAATATAGATATGTGAGTATATTACAGAAATGGGTCTATTATGGTATGTTATAATGTACACGGTATGAAGTATGTTGTGAATATTCTATAACTATAAGTATGTACAGGGTGTAGTGAGTACAAGCTATGTACAGGATATGAACAGGATATAAATATGAAAAACTATACAGAATATGAAATAAATAACTTTACAGAATCTGAGATATACAGCTATACAGAAATGGGAACTATGCAAGTTGTAAACAGTTGTAGGATTAAAGATTATTGAATGTACAGAATGATTATTTACACAGAGCTATACATTAGTGCAGTTAAGATAAGTGAGGGTGTAGATAGTTTCTACAGAGGCTATATAAAGTGCTAGTGGTTGTGAGTGGTGGTTCAGTCCATGTTATTATTGTGTTTGAGGGTACAGTTGTCCATTGTGGGTGTGTGTATGTTCAGTCCATGAGTTAACGTGGGTCAGATGTCAGGAGGCAGAGTTCAGGAGTCTGACAGCTGTGGGGAAGAAGCTGTTCCGGTACCTGGTGGTCTTAGTCCGGAGGCTCCTGTAGCGCCTCCCAGAGGGCAGGAGGGTGAAGAGTCCATGTGATGGGTGACTGGGGTCTCTGATGATTTTCCCAGCCCTTTTCAGACACCGCTTCCTGTAGATGTCTTTTATGGCAGGAAGTGGTGCTCCGGCGATGCGCTGGGCAGTTTTCACGACCCTCTGCAACGCCTTCCGGTCCGAGGCAGAGCAGTTCCCGTACCAGACTGTTATACAGTTGGTCAGGATGCTCTCGATGGTGCAACGATAGAAGTTCACCAGGATGTCTGAGGACAGGTGGTTCTTCCTCAGAGTCCTCAAGAAGAAGAGGCGCTGGTGAGCCTTCTTGACCAGCTTGGAGCAGTTGGTCGTCCAGGTGAGATCCTCGGAGATGTGGACTCCCAGGAACTTGAAGCTGCTCACACGCTCCACAGCCGTCCCCTTAATGTGGATGGGTGGATGTGGGTCAGCATTCCTCCTGTAGTCCACGATGAGCTCCTTGGTCTTCTCGGTGTTAAGCAGCAGGTTGTTTGTGTCGCACCACTCAGCCAGACGATCCACCTCCTCCCTGTAGGCGGCCTCATCGTTGTCACTGATGAGGCCAATCACCGTGGTGTCATCTGCAAACTTAATGATGGTGTTGGAACCATCAGCAGGTCTGCAGTCGTGGGTGAAGAGGGAGTAGAGGAAAGGGCTCATCACACAGCCTTGTGGTACACCGGTGTTCATTGTGATGGTAGATGAGCAGCGGTTATCCAGCCGGACATGTTGGGGGCGGTTGGTCAGGAAGTCCAGTAACCATTTGCAGATGAGGGAACTGATGCCCAGGTCTGTCAGTTTCCTGATGAGTTGTGAGGGGTGGATTGTATTGAATGCTGAACTGAAGTCTATAAACAGCATTCTGGCGTAGGTGTTGTTGTTGTCCAGGTGTGAGAGGATAGAGTGCAGTGCGATGGAGACTGCATCCTCTGTGCTCCTGTTCTGGCGGTATGCGAATTGGTGGGGGTCCAGGGTGGGGGGGAGACAGGATTTGAAGTGTGCTAGGACCAGCTGCTCTAAGCACTTAGTGATGATGGGGGTGAGTGCTACTGGGCGGTAATCATTGAGGCAAGATGGGTTGGAGTTTTTGGGTATCGGGACGATGGAGGTGGATTTGAAGCAGGCCGGTACCACAGCGTGGGCCAAGGACAGATTGAATATGTCTGTCAGCACTCCTGCAAGCTCCCCAGAACACGCTCTGAGAACACGCCCGGGGATGCCATCGGGACCTGCAGCCTTGTGGACATTGATCCTGCTCAGCACCGCTCCTACATCGGTGGGGGAGAGAGTCAGAGGTTGGTGGTCTGGCGTCACGTCTGCTTTGGTTGTGGTTGTGGGGTTCCCTCGCTCAAAACGAGCATAAAAGTTGTTGAGCTCGTTGAGGAAGGAGACATCAGAGGATGCGGGGGAGGGTTTGGTGGTCCTGTAGTCTGTAATGGTCTGGAGTCCTTTATTATCATTTATAAATGGATGAATGTTTCCTCTGATTTATTTTGGACAGACGTTGATAAATGAACACATTCAGGTTGTACAAACACAGTAAAATTAAACAGATTTGTTTTCATATTTCAATGTTTAAAGTAAAAATATTCAGCTTATTGAATCAGTGACTTTCTTTAGTAAATGTTGTTTTAAAGCTCTTTGAACTTCTTTCCTTTGAAAATATTTTTCTTTGTTTTTTGCATTTTGAGCTCATTAATATCAGTCTTGTGTTGTAAATGGATCTTTATGTTAGCTTTGATTGAAACTCCACTATGGAGACAGACGACCTGTATGAGGTAAATGATTCAAAGTCTTTTCAGTGATTTCTCTGTGATTGTGTAACTATGGCCTCCTCCTGCCTTCAGTCAGCACAGCTGAAAGTGAAATATTAAAGCTTTTTATTGTCAGGACTCAGTGTTATACTCAGGATGAGCACACATAAAGGACACACACAGTGTCTGTATCATGTAGTTACAGTTTGTATTCAATGTGTTGCAGCTGCAGGATCATCAGCTGAAGGATTTGATGTGGAGGAAACAGAGAAAGGTCAGTGTCCAGAAAACACATGAATCAATAAATACACTCATTGATATGAAGATGAAGAAGATGAAGAAGAAGAATTACTGAATGAAACAGAACTGGATCATTTCCTCACACGTTGATAGTTTCCCATCAAATATGACTTCATGTTAACAAGTTTAATGTTGTTATTAATCCAACTTACAAGGATCATCAGAATGAAATCAAAGCATCAGTTATTTCAAAGTGTCTGATTATTAACACTGATGTTAAATCAGTCATGAATGAAGCTTTTAATCTTTCTTTTCTGTCAGAGAAACACTCTGAGGATGAACGTTGGCCTGCACTGATCCACAAAGTGAGTCATGTCACATCTGTCTGACTTCAGATCATCCAGCTTTCATTTCATAAACACAGGATAGAAATCTTCAATAGAAACAAATGATTTGATTTTGATTGGAAAAGTCAAAGTTTGATAAGTTGAGCGTGTGCAGTGAGGGAGGTCTGCAGCAGGTCAGAAAAGTCCTGAACTTGTTAACAGAAGCAGAATAATTGTTAATCAGCTGTTTGTGATCATTGTGACATCATCACCTTATGTGATGGATGATGTCATCTAAACACATCTACATTTGTAAAGTGTTGATGAGAAAACAAACAAACCTGAAAGTGAGAAATGTCACATTTATCTCATGAACATTTTCTTTGAATTTTCCAGGTAGAAACGATGGAGTCTGTTATTGAGCTGCTGCTGGAAGCTCTGGATGGTCTCAATGAGCCGGAGCTCAGAGAGTTCAACTGGACCCTGCGACAAATTCATCTTCACCAATATTACTCAGACTTCTCATGGATGCCGTACGAGTGCACAGACCTGCAGGACACAGTGTTTCTGATGGTGCAGACTTACGGCCAACAGTCAGTGGAGAAGACCATGGAGGTCTTAAAGAAGATGAAGAGGACTGATCTGGCTCAGAGGCTGTCAGACTGCAGCTCACTGCCTCGAAGTAAGACAACAAAATCAAAACTCATTAAAGTCATAAAACTGTTTTCATGTCTCATAAACGTCTGACTAAAGTCTTCTTTGACTTTATAAATAATATTTGTAATAAAGACAAAAAAACACATCTTTAAAACATATTTTATGGCTGTTCTGGAAAAATATACTTCAATAAATACATAAAAATGAGACCAGATTAAATCCAAATACTTTGTGAGGAGGAGCAAAAATGACTCCTTCATACTGTTTATTATTGCTGAGGAGGTTTCAGTGTAATTCTGCATATTGTCCATTTTTCCAAAGTCATATTTCCTGAATAATTGTCAGTTAGTTGTTAAATGTGTTTGTCATGAGTGACTTTGAGCACTTTTCTCCTCAGAGAAACACTCTGTGGATGAACGACGCTCTGCACTGATCCACAAAGTGAGTCATGTCACATCTCTGATTCAGTACAAGACAGCAGGCTGAAAGTCAGAGGACTAAAGTATCATCAGTTCTCATGTTGACTCATTTTTCTCATGATTTCTGCTGGATGTTTGTGACAAACTGAAGCTTCATTCAGTTTGACTTCTTCAGCAGTAATTTTCTGCAACACTAATGTCAGGATGTCTTTACCACTGAGGATGAGCTGAGGAAGTGTCAGCATGTACATTTGTCCTGACTCTTCAACAGGACAGAGAAATCTGAAAACATCAAACACTTTCAGATTAAACAGGAAACTTTATTCTACTTACAAATATTAATAAAGAATGAAAGATGATGTGAAATCAGGGAAAGATTCTTGATGGATATATTTCAGTTTTTATCTGCACAGTGAGAGAAGAACTGCAGCCTGTAAAGAAAAAGTATTCAAACCCATAAAAGTGGATCACAGTTTTATATTTTCTTCATTTTTTTCATAAACGTACTGCAACTAGTAAATAGATGCTTGTGTTTGGCTAAATAAATATGTGACCCCGTGATTGTGTTTATTGTTCCAGGCGGCAACAATGGCAGCTGTTAAACATCTGCTTTTAGAAACTTTGAATGATTCGAGTAATAAGGAGCTCAAGAAATTTAAGAGGCTCCTGCAGACGATCCTTCCTTGGAGGAATCGGTCATTCTTCTCACGGAGGTTGAGTCTCTCATCAACCAGAGCAGATGTAGTGAATCTGATGGTGGATGAACTTGGTCATCAGTCTGTGGAGGTGACCAGAGAAGTTTTCATGCACATGAACAGAACTGATCCGGTGCAGAAGTTACCAGAGAGCAGCTCAGCATCCAGAGGTAAGACCAACATGCATGAGTGTAAACTCTGTGTCATCAACAGGTTTTTGTGTTGGTGGTGTCATGGTGGTGCAGTGGTTAGCACTGTGTCCTCACAGCATGAAGGTTGTGTGTTTGAGCCTCCTGGTTGGCTGGAACCTTTCTGTGTGGAGTTTGCATGTTCTCCCTGTGCCTGCATGCTTTTCCTCAGAGTGCTCTGGTTTCCAGTCCAAACACATGCTTGTTGGCTTTATTGCTGGTTCTAAATTAAATGTGGGTGTGAAAGGTTGTCTGTCTGTTTAAAACCTGAGGTGGACAGGTGTACCCTCTCTCATTATCACAGCTGGGAACCCCCAGTTACTTTGGTTGGACAGGATGGAGGGTTTCTTTGTTGGGTTCTTATGTCATTTTATTTAGTTTCACATGATTTTCTCTTTTAAATCATCTGTGTCGTCTGAAGGCTGATTCTACTTGGATGTGTGATGATGTTTGAATCCTCAGAGTTGATGGTAAATGTCTTTCCTCCTCAGAGAAACACTCTGTGGATGAACATGGAGCTGCACTGTTGAAGAGAGTGAGTGTGACTTTAACTCAGCTTTTACAAAACTTCACAAAGACTTAAATTCTAGAAAAAAGGACATTTAGCTTTTAGTATTGATGGAAGGTAAACAATGTTTTTTTCATGAAACAAACGTTTTGCAGTTCATAAATACATAAAATTAAATGTCAAAACCGCCAGCTGTCTCTTCAGTGATTATTCTAAAACATATAAATATTAATGAAGACATCTTTAAAATCTTTAAGAAATCTTTAATATTAATAGATATTATACAGTAACTTAATACATTGTTTTGGTTTTACAGGAAAAAGAACAGGAAGCTGTCAGACAGATTCTCTTGGAAACACTGAATGAATTCAGTCAAAAGGATCTAAAGAAATTCAAGCAGTTGCTGCCGTTCACGTGCTTTAAGATGAGCCTGCCACAAATGGAGAGGTACTGGTATCCAAACAGGACAAAAGACCTTGTGAATGTGATGGTGGATAAACTTGGTCATCAGTCTGTGGAGGTGACCATGGAGGTTTTAACAGACATGAACAGACCTGATCTGATGCTGAGGCTGTCAGAGAGCAGCTCAGGTGAGACCAAAGTTTAATAAACAGATTTTCATAATTTACAATAAACTTGTTTAAACAACTTCTAATCAACAAACATTAAAATAAACAGGAAACACAACAGACGTCCAAAAGTAACTTTGCATAAATGATCAGAGCTGAATCCAACCTTTCTCTCTGTCTCTGTCTTGTTCTGACATCACTGGTGAGAATATTTGAATTCATCAGCTTTTGATCATCTTAGACGTCACTCAGCTGCACGTCCTGCTGAACATGTTGTTCTGATGTTGAAGCAGCACTGCACAGCATAAAGTGATCAAACAGCAAACATGTGGACAGTTAGAGGATGATTTTATATGTCAGCATAACATCATTCATTTGAATTCTTTGTGTCTCAACAAGGACGAAAAACTGAAAGAAGTTCAGAGCTTGAAGGTTGTCAGAGCCTGACGGTAATCCCTTCCATTCATCCATTTATTGCTAAAGTTTCTTTCTTTATAAACATGTGTACTTATTGACTAAAGAGACTGTCCTCTGCAGCAGGACTGCAGTGATTGGACTAAACTTGAACCTGAGGTGAACAGTACAGATGCAGACGAGGCTCCAACTTACAGGTAAATCAACTTCCTGAATGCTGCAGCACAGCAAACTGGAACTACAGGAAACAGTTCAGCTTTGGATTTATTCCCAGATAGGGATGGGTATTGATAAGATTTTCACGATTCCGATTCCATTTTCGATTCTGTTTAACGATTCGATTCTTCATCGATTCTTTTTTAAAAAGGAGAACACTAAGGTCGATTAGCTCAGAACTTTGTTTTATGTCTTCTCTTTGAACAAAATAGAAATTTAGGAGTAACATGGCCTTACAAACCCAGCAGTGAGATCTTAAGCGATCCAGCCTACGGCTCTTCAATGGGGCGTCACAGGGTCCCCAGGAAAAACATTGTAAATGTAAAATAATAAAATAAATATTCTTCTGTAGCAATAACAAAGTATAACATAAATCATTCTGTAGCAATAACACAAGAATATCCAGTAATGTCCCTGCCTACAATTAAACACATTCACTTACTGAAAATCATCTGCTGTGGCAAATGGGTGCAAGCCTTTGACCACAAACTGAGTCACTGCTCAGTGACGTTCATCTATCCTGCCTGAAAGGAGACGCTGCCGGTAGACTGCAGCGAGAACTGCCAGCATCTGAGCCAGACTCTGTCTCTCTCATCATGGTCACTAAATGCACAGTCATGGCAGGTTTGTAATAAGGCAGATCGCACTAACATAATATGCACTGTTAGTTGATTATTTACCTGCTGCATTAACGGGAGAGGAAGTGCAAACGTTACCGCTGCTGCTGGGTTGAGATTCACGAGTCCGGAGCGGAATTAAAAACACGACATTCATTTAAGGTCATCGCGTGTTTTGTGAGCAAATGCTTTTGATATTCGTAGTGTTTCCTCCCTTAAATGAAATATCTACTTTGCAAGTATTGCAAGTTGCCCTGTTGTCATCTGTTCTCATAAAGTATAACCAAACTTTTGAGCGTTTGAGCCGCTTAGGCGCCGTGTTTCCTGCCAGGTAAATGACGCTCCGCAACGTGGTGACGTCATTCGGGGCGACTGGAATCGATAAGGGAATCGTTTTTAAAAGTGGCAAACAACTCCAAGGAATTGAAACAGTGGGAACCGGTTCTCAACAAGAACCGGGTTTCGACACCCATCCCTTTCCCAGAGGAAATTCTTCATTTTGCATCCGATTCACACGACTACTCTCTGTGTTTCCATTCACTCTGTTGTTCCTTCATGAGTGTGTATTTAATTCCTGTTTCAGCCTTCAGTCTGCAGCAGGACACTTTGAATGCAGAGTGTCGGGCTTGCGCTGGGTCTGTAAGGGAAAGACCAGCTTTCAGTACCAGTTTAGATCTTGGGAGGGACACATGGAGAGGATGGAGAGCAGACAATACATGCCTGCAGGTCCTCTGATGGACGTCACAGTCACTGCTGGGAAGTTAAATGAAGTTCACCTGCCACACTGGATCTGCATCGGTAAGAGGACATGAAGGAAGACTTTCAGATGTTTGACATTTCTGACAGTGAGCGCACAAACTGTTATAAACTGTTCTTCTCACCATGTTTGTGTTGTTGTGTTCTCCTGCAGATGACATCCCTGACATATTGGACACGTTTGCAGTCCTTCACATAGATGACTGTGGAGATGTTGTGGAAAAAGTGTCTGAGGTCACACCAACACATGTCAAGTTAACTGAACCACATTTCTCTCTAATAGGGGCTCTGATACGTTTATTCTTTCCTTTGAAAATCAGCTGTTACACGTTGATGTACTATAAACCCAACACATCATTTCTTAAACTCCACGTCTATCCAATCCGACAGGATCCTGCTCTGGAACAGGTAACTGAACAGATTCAATGTATTAGGATCAGTGCAGGCAAAGAAAGTCACAGTACGATTGCTTTTATATTTTATACTAGACACAAGGTGAAAAATATTATCTGGGCACACTGACCATTATTTTTAAATATGACATCATACTGACTGCAAACTCAATGATAAAAGTGTAATAAGCTAAAATGATCATTATCCTAACAGTTCGTCATGAATTTATTTTGCGATTTTAAATCCAAACTGAATTTTAAAATCTTCAGCTGCTGATGACTGATATCATCTGATAACAGGGAATAGACAAGGAAGAATCCTCAGATGGATACAAAAGAATCAAGAAACCACACCCAGACAAGTACCTGCAAACTGAGCGTACTTTCAGCCTCAAAGCCGACAACACAAGTGCAAAAATTCAACCAAAGGTAAAGTTTGTGCTACATGTGAGAGAGTATAACACCCCTGCCTGTGCCATCTTTTTGATTGATGGCCCCACTCTTGACCTTTTGACCCTACCGGAAGTACTCCGGAAGTGACTAATCGAATCCAGATGTGTGTAATATGGAATCCATTAGACACTTCCGGAGTACCCCCCTCCCCCACAGGATGCAATTCGTCGCGCTTATGGATCATATTACACACATCTGGATTTGATTAGTCACTTCCGGTAGGGTCAAAAGGTCAAGGCTGGGGCCATCAATCAAAAAGATGGCACAAGCAGGGGCGTTATACGCATGTGTGTGTGTGTGCGTGTGTGCGTGTGTGTGTGTGTGTGTGTGTGTGTGTGTGTGTGTGTGTGTGTGTGTGTGTGTGTGTGCGCGCTCACAGAGGTATTTTAAAGTTCCTTTGTTTTTGTTTTTCAAACACAGGAGTTAACCCTCAGATACAATAGGCAAAACTTCTATGAGGTGTACGTTAAGAATCCAGGCAGTGAACTCATACTTACACTGGTGCACACTCACCCAGCTGATGGTGAACCAGCTGATGAGCCACTATGGAAATGTGAAATTCAAGCAGGTCAGTGGTTATGAAGCAATATTACCCACACTGTTACTAATATAAGAAATACTGTATGTCATATAATGTCAAATGTAAGATGTTTTTTTTCCATCAAACTTAAAAGAGTCTGCAGCAGTTTGGTTGACACGATGTTTCCAAAAGTATTCACTCGCTCATCCACATCCTTTCATTCATGTGTTAAAATCGCTTCCATGGCCTCAGGTGTATAAAATCAGCACTAAGACATGCAGACTCTTCTACAAACATGTGAAAGAATCACTCGTTCTCAGCAGTTCAGTGGTCCTGTGATAAGACGCCACCTGTGCAACAAGTGTCGAGTCGCACATTTTGAAGCCAGTATGATAACCTTATCCCACCAATGCTGTGGACGTCCAGCTTTTCAGATCCAGTTAAGATCCAATCACTCAAAAAGATCCTCTGGAAAAGAGTAGAATTCTTAGAACAGAGTTTATTAAACAGTGTCATATGAACAGCAGAAATCAGTACAATAAACCAGGATGACAGAAAAAGTGAACAAGCAAAGCGAAGCAACCCCAGAGTGTAGAGCCTCAAAGCACAAACAGCACAGACACACAACAGACAGACAGGGAAGAAGCAGCAGAGCGGGGCATATCGACCCTCCTCTTATATGGGATCAGTGACCCCTCCGCCTGCCGTTGGGTACTCTTTCATCCTTTGTTCTTTCTTTTCATCTTCCACGTATGATGCATAACTTTCTGACCCTGCCCCATAACTTTTACATCCATCATTGAATTGGCTCACTTTGTCCGTTTGATGAGAAAACGGCAGTTAACAGTTAATCAATTTGACAATTTTGTCAGGTACGCATGCCAGACGTAAGCTGCTTTCTATGCCGAGTAAAGGTTTTTCTTGCCTTCTGGTGGCTGAGGTGAGAACCAGAATCCCAGCTTCACGCACAGGGGGCAGGTTTGTTTGCCGTATAGGCATCGAAAGGGCTGGACACAGCGTGAGGCGCTACAGATAAACGCAGAGAAAGTGTCCTATGCGCATACTTTAGCAGTGCCAAAGAAACCTTTGTTTGAACCAGTCACCGTTGGCCATAACACAGTCAAAGGTTACTTATTGATCCTAAATAGTACATTTTCAAACAGTATTGATCAGCATGTGTTTGTACAATAAAGGGCACAAACTTCATTAATATTATTGAAGATAATCTTTGACCTAAATATTTGGGTCTTGTGATTTTGAACGAGTAGAAAAAAAATACTCCAGTATAAGTATATATTTAGTATATAGAAGTATATACGATTACATATGTGAGTATATGTCCAGTGTGTACAGGTACATATGTCATATATATCATAGAAAATCCACAACATTAGTCCTGTGGTGAAATTCCCTTGCTACAAAATATTATACATACAGTCAGCTGTTAGTGGTATTATAACAAAGAACGACAGCCAATCAGCCACAAAGTGACGGGCCACGTAAAATCACAGAGGCCTCCAACTTTCTGCAGAGTCAGTCGCTACAAACTTCACGTGGCCTTCAGATTAGCTCAACAACAGTGCATAGAGCGTTTCAGAGAATGGGTTCCCATGGCAACCAGCTGCTTGAATACTCAGCTTTATTCAGATGAAACTTTCATATTTAACTCTAATGTCAAGTATCCATATTTTGATTTTCCTTGAATTCCAGATGACCATCCAGAGTCTGGTCAAGCTGAAGGTAAGATATCACACGAAAGGAGCATTTAGACGAACCTTTTACTCAGATTATAAATGAATGATTTTCTTCTTCTTCTTTTTTAGTAGACCAGAGTTTAGTGGAATATTCTTTGGTGTAGTTATTTAATTGTTTTAATTTGGTGGCACTGAGTCTCTAATGTTTCAGTTTGCTGGCATAATGAAAGTTAAAAAGTTTGAACATTTGTTAAGAAATTAAAAACTTTCCTTGTTATTTATTAACAGCTGCAGGATCCTCAGTGGGAGCAGCTGCTGTCAGCTCTCAGTCGGCTGGTAGCTTCATCAATATTAACTCAGTTTTATATAATGAAACAGAAAACTGATCAATACTAACTGTGCTTATGTTCCCTAATGACTAAGATGTTGCTTTAAATTTTAGAGATGATTAAATTGAAACTGAAGCTTTGTCCTGTATGGCATGACCCTGACCTTTGACCTTGAAGTATTACATACTAAGATGGTGTATTTGATCATCTTCACCCATGTGATTGGAGCAGAATTGGCTGAAATCTTTGGCTTCTATAAGCCTTCAAAACTTTATGGCATCATTGTGAACTGAAAAATAAAAAGTGTGTTGCACATCTCCTTCCATGCTGCTCACATGTCGTATTACTGGATATGGATTTTTGTTTTTTTACTTGATTATGGTTTGACCTTAACCTTCATTGTTAGCGTCCAAGGTCAAAGTTACCAGTGATGATCAAGGTTATATGTTGTAAGGTTATAAGTACTCATGTTCCCCAAAGCCGAGCATATTGTTGTGAAGTTTAAAAATCCATAAAAAATGATTTTTTTTTCTTTTCTTTTTTTTTTTACCGATTTTCACATTCAGTGTGGTCTTGACCCAAATTTCACCAAAATTAAATCAGTTCGAGCTGTTCTCAGTATCTACCATCACCCAGAATCTGAAAATGTTATTGTCATGATTCGTTGTGTGGCAGGCAGGAGAAGGACCCAAGATGCAGACTCACAGACACGGGGATAAACTTAAAGATCACAGTTTTAATGCTGGCTTAAAGGTGAAACACAAAACAGTACTGAACTAAACTGGAAAAACTAAACATGAGATGTACCAGGAACCATGGGGAGAATAACACACAACATGAGGGAGAACGCGACGCCGAACAGAGGGAGACGCAGACAGAAATACACAGAGGGTTAACGAGGAAAGTGGGAACACACGGGGAACACAGCTGACACAGATAACCATAACGAGACAGGGCGGGGTGAACATAACACTGACGGGAGCCGGGCAGAGTCAAACAGGAAGTACACAGAGGTTCAGACAGGAGGAGAGAGCACGGGGAGAACACAGACATAACAGGCTGGGGAAAACATGGAATAAAACACGAAAGGGGACAAGGGCTCATGAATACATAGAGGGGCACACAAGGGGTGAGAGTCACAAAGGGAAAGCACACAGGGAACAACATAACAGGGCAACTCAGGAAACAGAACCTAAACAGGGAACTGAATACAAAAATACAAGAGAACTAAGAATACTGGGCCAACCCGGCCCAGGACCATGACAGTTATCCTGAAAACTGTGGATGCTAGACTGCTAATAGACAACCCAACCAAACAGAAGCGATTACATGCTCACTCTCTTTAATCAAAACGTTCAAAGGGACAGGAAGTGCTTCACAGAGATGGCAAAAAGTACAAGAACAAAAAAAGAAGAACAAAACAGAGTCAGAGAAATATGAAGAAGATGACACAGATGACGAGAGACGGAGGGAGAACCAGTAACAACACCAAACATTAGTAAAGGAAAACTGAAGGAGGGACAAAGAACAAACTAGCACAGACAGACAGGATGATCTGGAGCTGATGCTGTTAGGTATCAGCTTGTGATAAGAAACAAAAATGGCACCATTTATTACAGAAAGGTTTTAGAAAAGAGCTCCATAGAACAGAAGTATGGTTTACTTGGAGAGGAAAGGATGCTGGTTTGATTCCAGTCAGAGGCACAAATCCCCCTTTGTGTTATGTCAGGAAGGGTATCGGCTGTAAAACTGCCAAATCAAACATCTGCAGTGACCCGTATGGCAGGGCGCAGTTGAACGTAGCTTATTCCAGATTTCAAAACACATTTTTCAACATTATTCTGAAATTGCATTGAAATGGTCTGAAACCAAATCTCAGACATGACGGCTACACCTGTTTAATCAGATGACACAGCTCATTATTAAACTCTGATGCATCAAACAATGACATCAAGCGTCCATATTCCAATTTTTCTTACATTAAACGTGTCATCCAGTTTCTGGCCACGTTGCAGGTTAGAGAATTACATATATTACATATATTACATATATATAATAAGTATTTATGTTGTGTTAGAGCTGAGATGACCCCTTATACAGGAGATACTGGACTGGTTTAAAGGTTTGGGGTCTGTTTTACTGTAGAGTATTACCCTAGTAGTAATCACCAGAAATCAGTTTAAGCTGCTGGTGGGGAGACTCGCCTCCCTGTAACTGCCTTTGTCTGAATGCCTGCCCTTCTGTCTCTAGCAATATAACTAACTGACTAGCCCAACAAATGAAATTATCACTAGTGCAGTCAAATAGATCAGAATTAGAAAAGCAAAGGAACTACAATCTGTGTTTCTATTAGACATTTGTATTAGTTTCCTGTTATGATGGCAGATCAATTAACTTCTTAAAGTAAATTTTCCTCAATGTTTCACAGCTGCAGGATCCTCAGTGGGAGCAGCTGCTGTCAGCTCTCTGTCGGCTGGTAGGTTCATCAATGTTACCTGTTCTGTGGTTTTATATAATGTGACACATAGAACGCTGATGAATCCTAGTGAACAGTCAATCACACCTTTTTCCCGCCACAATTTTACTTTTCGTTAGCTTACATACTTTGTTCTGTCTTCAAGTTTTCATTCTAAAGGAGGAGCTCTCAGTCTCTCAGCTCTCGGTGGCAGCGAGTCACTAAACTCAATCCTGCTTATATTTCTTTCTTTACAGAGATAAATATAATATTCATGTATTCAGCCCTCTGTGAATCACTTCCTTATCATGCTGGAGGGGTTTGTGAGTCCCAGGCTTTTTCCTGAACAGCTGATTTCCTCCAACAGAGTGATGATGGTTGTGTTGTCTTCTAACTTCATGAAGAAACTTTATGGCATCATTGTGATGATGTACTGAAAAAATGCAAAGTGTGTTGTACATCTCTTTCCATGCCCTCTCATATGACGTATTACTTGATATGTTGTTTTTTTTACATGATTATGGTTTGACCATAACCTTCATTATTAAACTCTGATACATTAAACAATGACATCAAGCGTCCATATTCCATTTGTTCCTTACATTAAACGTGGTTTAAACCAATTAACTTCTTACAGTAAATTTTCCTCAATGTTTCACAGCTGCAGGATCCTCAAGGGGAGCAGCTGGTGTCGGCACGTTGGCAGCTGGTAGGTTCACAGATATTAACTGTTCTATCTTTTCAGTAAATTACTTTTAGTATTCAAGAAAAAACTCATAGTTGTTGCCTTACTGAAGATGAACTGGACACACTTAGACTTTACTCAAAACTAAAAATAGAGTGAAACTGGAATGAAAACCACTGCGATAGAAGCAAAAAAAATGACCACAGAATCCAAAACAAGAAGGAAAAGCTGATGCAGGGAGACAACAGGAGTTAAAGCTGATGAGAAAATGACCAGGAAGAGTGAAAATGCACAGACTAAATACACACCATGGAGAGGGATACTAAAGCACTTGTAACTTAATCATAGACATGAATGCAGACAGGAAAAGGAACAACCCAGCTTTGAAAATAAAACAGGAAGTAAAATGAAAACGGGACAAAGGATGTGCACATGGTTATCAAGAAGGTTGGTGGTTCAATTCTGGGCTGCTGCAGTCTGGATTCAGTATCCTTTGGCAGGACATTGAACCCGGCTCACTGGAGTGTGACTTTGAGATAGAAAGCCCAGAAAAAGTGTTTGTATGAATGGATGAATGAGACATCTGGTAGAAAAGTACTAAATAAGAACCGCCCATTTACCCTTTGTTTTTCAAAACAGGGATTTTTCTGAGCTCATTTCAAAAAATATCTCCCTCCACACTAAAATGTGCATCAAATACATTTTAAAAGATCATTGCCATAACAAAAGGTGGTGATATAACACAAACCATTAAGAAACGATATGCAAAGTTTACAATAATGAGCCTTATATGTGTGGATGCAGCCAAAGACAGAGGAACCTGCTGACCACGATTCATCCTTTAAAAATTCAGATGATTATGAATAAAATGAGAAACTTTTTGTCTCAGAGTGATACTGAAAAACCAGTTAATGCATTTTATTCCTTCTAGGCTGGACTACTGTAGGTCCTTATTTGGCTGTTCTAATGACTCCAAAGTGGGCGGGGCCTGGTCACTTTATCTGAGTCCATTAATGTTAGATATCTGCTGCTAGTCTGATTCTGATGTTTTCATAGCATATTTAACCTGGCACATTAAACACACTCCACTCCATCGGAAAACTCTTCATGAATCAAATCAATCAATATTTATGTTTCATCTTTCTTCTTTCTCAGAGAAACACTCGGTGGATAAACATCCTCCTGCACGGGGAAGGAAAGTGAGTAAGAAACTTATTCTGACTTTACACAACACAGCTTCATTCATAAGATTTACATTTTTTAAAAGCAATATTTTAACTGCTGTGTTAAAAATGTTTAAATGTCATGGTTCTTACACTTAACTAACTAATCACTGATCTAATCATATTCCTTTCTTTGCTTTAACTTTACCAGGCATTGTTCAAATCCAACAGAAAGAGGTACGATGAGGATCCAGAAGAAGAAGAAGAGCATAAAAAGCTAAAGTTACAGTGGGACAGTGATGCTGCAGCACAGATGCCAAAGGTGAGTAACGCCTGACTTTACACACAAAAGCTTTAAGTCATTAAAATGCAGGTTAAACATAATTCAGAATGTAAAACTGAATAAAACCCCCTCGTGATTGAATTGGATGGTTGTTATGCATAATTTTATTTTTGGATAACTGATTGATATCAAATTATATCTCCTCATTTGTTCTCAGGCATTAACAGTCCACTCAGACAGAGAGAAGCTTTTGGAAATGTTGGAAGATCTGAAAAAGGAGGAGCTTGAAAAGTTCAAGTGGTTCCTGCGGGACCGTGATGTTTTGGTGGAGCTCCAACCCATCCCAGAGAGCAAACTGGAGAAGGCCAGCACCTGTGACCTGGTGGACCTGGTGGTGCAGACCTACACAGAAAAGTCTGTGGAGGTGACCAAGAAGGTTTTTAGGAAAATTAACAGAAATGATCTGGTGCAGAAGTTATCAGACAGCAGCTCATGATGCAAAGGTAACAATCAAAATGGCGTCATTGATTTTATGAATATTTTACTTAATCCAAAATACTTTTGTATAGTTAGATTTGTAGCTTCTGAATTTATTTTCAGTGCACTACATGATTGTAGTATGGAAAGTAGCAGAGAGTCTGACTGCCCGTCCAACTGACTCTGACATGAGGGAGAGTTTATAATGTAGGAGCAGATTTGAGGTTAAAATACAGGAAATAACATCGATTTGAAAATTACTGTACTGTGTGTGTGTGTGTGTGTTTGTGTGTGTGTGTTCTTAGGTTGATGCAAACATGAGGATGAGATCAAGATTTTTGAAGCATTTTTTTATTTTAATATTTAATCTTTTCATTTTATTTTAACTTTCTCTCTTTAATTTTCTGTTCTCATGTTTTTATTTTCTGCAGAATTATTTCAGGTTTAAACGTGTAGAAATGATCTGACAGTGATTTCATTTCCTTCTTTCATAGAAACACATTCTGTTTGTTTCTAGCAGCGCAGTTTGTAAAAAGACGGCATTTGTTGTGCTTTTCTTTGTTTTCATTTATACACTTTCAAATTTACGATAATGAGATCATCATGTTTACAGATACTCACTGTGAGACAAACACTCAGGTTTATGTGGTTTTTTTAACTTCTGTAATGTGTGATGTCATTGAGGGGCGGTATCCTAATACTGCTGATCTCCAATTCTGGCCCTTATCACAGAAGCTCCACCCACTTGTCCCTCAAACCTTCTGTTTGTGGGAAACAGCCAATAAGAACAAAGTTGCCTTAAAGGGAGAGGAGTAAAAAAGAAGCTTGTTTCAGAGAGGATGAGGAGCTACAACCAAACCAAGTATAAGACAAATGAGGATGATTTTGAACTGTGACTCAGACAAAGCTACTCGAGTACAGTCCAAAATTAAAAATATTAACCTGAAAATGAGCATTATATGTATAATTACATACAAAGATATCATGAACAGCTTTATGATTCTCATTTTGTTGAAGACGATAAATCCATGTCACAGTATAAATGTGCCACATAAAGAAAAGTCTTCCAGAATAATTTTACATTAACACCATATGAACTCTGTTATCTTCTGTCTTTTGTTCTTGTGGTCGATGCTCAGTCTGGTTTGGAGTGAAGCCTGAATGAGAAAAGTTTCCAAGGTTAGAAGTTACTGAGGAACATCATGACCTGGATCTGTTACTGCCATGTTTCTCACATTTTAAGAAGTTTTGACGACTGCTTTGAAGATAAACTGGAGAATTTTATACTTTTTAATCTTTAATATCCTGCTTTAATCATTGTTTTTTTTTTTTTAATTCCCTTTTAAGCACGTCACTAAACATTTTATATTGGCTTTCTACTAAATATAGAAACATAAATACAATTGTTCTTTATCAATAAAATATTTTTTCGGATACATCAGGGAGCAACATTGGTGTCTATTAACTATTTACTGTCAGAAACTCGTTCATTTTTTAACATTTTAAAATCTGTAAAAACACGTCTTTCATGTTTATACGGTGAAACTTTTGCTGGAATGAAGCGGCCTAAAAACAATGAAACAATGTACAATGAAGATCACTCAGTAAGATGATTACTGTGCTTTTGTATTTTAAGAGATGAGATGTTCAGGTCAGTCTTTATTTTCCTACAGGATCATTTTGATTTGCAGCATCAGTCAGTCAAACTGAAATATCACAGAATGAGAAAGATCAACACATAAATAACAGTAAGAATGAGGAATAGTTAAATGAATGACTAAAAGTACATTAAAATGATGGAAGCAGTCAATAAGAAACGTTACAAACATCAGAAATGTCAGACCGGGATCGGACGGCTTTATTTACACAGAACTGGATGTTTCCTGACTCTGAGGACTTTATTCGTCTAAGGAAGAAACTCAGACTGTTCCTAAATGTGTCCTTATATTTTGACTTGTACGTACAAATTTTTATATGGTTTAATTGTTATTAAAGACTCCTTTTTACCCTTGTTTTCTGGTTCGTTCGTTCATTTAAACTCCAGCCTTTCTGGAGCGTTCAGTTCTACAAAGGCTGATCAGCGTCGACTCCATCAACTCCATTTTAATCCAGCAGCACGAAGAACAAGTGTCAGTGAGGTTTATCTTAATCATTTAACCCAGTTTACATTTTCCACCCATCCATTATCCTTATTAGCCTATCCCAGCTACCACAGGGCGAGAGGCGGGGTACACCCTGGACGGCAGTCTACTACAGAGAGACAGACAACCATTCACACCTATGGGCAGGTTAGAATCACCAGTTAACTAAACCACACTAACTGCATGTCTTTGGACTGTGGGAGGAAGCTGAAGTACTCGGAGAGAACCCAACAAACACAGAGAGAACATACAGACTCCACACACAAAGGTCTGGTGGTGGAGTCGAACCCGGGACAGTGGTAACCCCCCCGTTTTGTCCTTAATAGATAATACTTTATTAATCCTGAAGGAAATTATGGAAACCTGTAACCTTAGCAAGTTTTATAGTTTACCTTTAAAAGACAAACTGAATTATTCAGCTGTAACTTCATAGGAACAAAATGCAGGTGGAAATAACTGACGATATGAAAATGTAACCTGTGATGTGTGATGTTGGACATCTTTCATTCAAAGGTTGCTCAAAATCATTTAAAGACTATATTTAAACATGTGACGCTAATTTCAACATGAAGGAGCAAACATCCATGTAGTTGTGTAGATACGTGTCAGGATCTGCTGTGTCACCATCGCTGGCCCTGCACCTCCTGCATAAGAAGTGACAGGCTGCTTCAGTCCTGCAGGTACAAAATGACTTTTTCATTTTCCAGGTGGTAACTATGACGACTGAGAAGCTGCTCACTTGGATGAATTCAAGTCACTGATTGAATAGCAGAAAGATTCACTCCTCATCTCAAGTAGCAAACTGAAAGCAGCAAACACTCAGGATGTAGTGAATGTGATGATGGAGAAGTACAGCCGAGAGTGTGTGGAGGTGACCAGAAAGGCTTTAATGAAGATGAGCAGAATCTGGTGCAGAGATGATCAGGTATCACCTCAGGAACCAAATAAAGTCAAAAACAAATAAATATGTAAAAAACGGACACATGGAGAGGATGGAGAGCAGACAATACATGCCTGCAGGTCCTCTGATGGACGTCACAGTCACTGCTGGGAAGTTAAATGAAGTTCACCTGCCACACTGGATCTGCATCAGTAAGAGGACATGAAGACATTATTATTTAACAATAAATTACATTTACGATTCAAGTTTTCTTGTGCAGATGACGTCCCTGACATATTGGACAAGTTTGCAGTCCTTCACATAGATGACTGTGGAGATGTTGTGGAAAAAGTGTCTGATTTTCTCTCCAAGAGCGCTCCTGATGAAAGTGGGCGTTCCTGTGGAAATCAACTGTAACGTGTTGATATATCAGACCAACACAGCTTTCCTCACACTGCATGTTTATCTGATCCCACGTGATCCTGGGCTACAGCAGGTTATTACATGTTTCACAGTATAAGAAGGACAATGTGCAACAAATAAATCAGCAGACAGTAATATTACAATATTGGATCCCTGTAGCATCTTTACACACACACATATAAACATATATATTCTCTCGCTCTGTAGACGATGGAGAGAAGAATCCTGTGGATACAAAATCATCCGAAAGCCGCATCCAGAAAAGTCCTTGAAAATGTTTAATTGTTTCACCCTAAGAGCAGATTTGGATGGTGCAGAAATCTGTCCTCAGGTATGTTGAATTTATTTACTGCTCATTTGATCCCAAAACAATTTATAAATCTGTGTAAGGTCAGTAAATATATTAGTCTGTTTAAATTATATGAATGAATAATCATCAGATTTCTCTCCCTCAGTGGAAAAATATCTTACAGGTTCTGACTTTATCTTTTCATTCTTTAACAGGCGTTAAAGCTCAGATATGAAAGCAGAACTCCAAATTTCTTTGAAGTGTACATGAAGAATCCAGACAGTGACTTCCAGCTCAGACTGACGCCAGAAAGAGCTTCAGTCAGTTTGGACCCGCACTGTTAGAAAAGGTAAGATTTAAGCACGTCTACAAAACTGTATCATCACTGTACCACGTTCACTTTGAAGGTTTATTTTAGTGATCATTATGCAACACAGGTGGCAAATGTTCCTGTGATCTCTTTATGCTGGTAACTAAAATGTGAATG
This sequence comes from Astatotilapia calliptera, assembly GCF_964374335.1. NCBI lineage: Eukaryota > Metazoa > Chordata > Actinopteri > Cichliformes > Cichlidae > Astatotilapia > Astatotilapia calliptera. The sequence goes on along the minus strand of NC_137432.1, from coordinate 37,097,776 downwards.
AAGAAATAATTCAGATATAAAATAAACACCTGTTCATGGTGAAGTATGTAACTGATGTATTCTCACCATGAAGTAAACTCTCCTGCTGTCTGACCATTAGCTCCAACATGTGTTGACACTGAGCAGTGAGTTGTTGTCTTTGCACCAAACTGCACAGCTGTGCACGGCTGATCTCCTCCAACAGAGTGATGATGGTGGTGTTGTCCTCTAACTTCATGAAGATATTCTCTCCATGTCTGTGAGAGCAGTCATGGCTGTTCAACATGAACAGGAGGGTGCTGAGTGCACGACCCTGGGGGCCTCCAGTGTGGCCCTAGAGGGGAGGAGCCGTGATTACCAGTCTGAACAGCAGCCTGTTTGACAGGAAGTCCAGTATCCAGTTGCACAATGTGTTCCTAAAGACCAGAGTGTGGTACCATGTGGTACGCTGGAGCCACTATCAGAGACAAACAGAGACTGCAGCGTGTTGTGCGCTCTGCTGAGAAGGTGATTGGCTGCAGACTCCCATCTCTGCAGGACCTGTACACCTCCAGGACACTGGGGCGTGCAGCTCGGATCTCAGCTGACCCTTCTCACCCTGGACACAGTCTGTTTGACCTGCTCCCCTCAGGCAGGAGGCTCCGGTCCATTCGCACCAGAACCTCTCGCCATAAGAACAGTTTCTTCCCCTCTGCTGTCGGACACATGAACAATAACCGTATGACTGTTCCCACCACTAACACATGACCCTACGCTGTGTTCACTGCATCATTCCATGTTTGGCACTGATCACCACCTGCACTCATGTATATATCATGTATATATCTATCTACTTAGCACTTTTAATTCTTATTCTTATATTTTTATGACAGTATGTTTGCACTGAAGCACCGCAGCAATTTCCTAATGTTGTAAACCTGCTCAACATTTGGCAATAAAACCCTTTCTGATTCTGATTCTGACGAGTCTGCCAGTCAGCTTCACAAACAGCCTGCTGAGAGAGAGTTTGTTATATTTCACATGTATGAAGAGAGAGTGCAGGGCAGTGAAGACGACATCATCTGTGGCTGTATTCAGCTAACGACAGTGCTGACCTAGTAGGTGTGGCTGTTATTCCTCTCTTCCTCCTCCTGCCCTCTACCTGTTCGGTGCTGCTGCTTGCGCATTGCCGCTGTTTAGACCTTGGGTGCAATCAACAACTAAGCGCGGCCTGGTGTGCGCCGCCCTGCCAGGTGAGCCACATTAGAGCAATCAAGGGTGGGCGTGCCTAGTAGACCTTAAAATGCATGCAGCAGTCATTTGACCCATGTGTGACATACTGAGAGGACAGCGAACAAAGTACGATCCACTTTTCCACTGTGAGGAAGACTTTGAACAAGACGGGCTATCGGTAAGCTCTTGAGCTCACATTTGCTGCACATATATTTGGAACTATGGAAGCTCAGTTGTGCAAATGTTTTATGCTTAGGGAAATAGTTGCTGCATTTAAGTTTAAAGAAATTATATTGACAAAAAAGAATGCTTAAGTTTGAATAAATTGTTTGTGCAGTTAGTGTTCCCACATATTTATGTTACTTAATATTAAAAATAGTTACCCCCAAATCCTTGGGTGGATCGTAAAACTAGTGAATAAATGTTTGATTTTGATTTAAAGAAAATAATTCTTAAGAAAATCCTTAAAGTCTCTATTAAAATGTTTGTAAACTCTAAAATGTATACTTTAAAATACAATTGTTTATAAAAATGTTAAATGCAAAGAAGACACATTTTGTATATTTAAGAACCACAGTTAAATTAACAGTTAACCACATGGTAAATGGCTTTACTGAAGTGTATTTTGTTATTTCATCTGTCTTCTGTGTAATGCATGTAATTTATCTGAATGGTTAATGAAATGTTCTTTATTTTTGTGTTGAAAGGTTTTTTACCTGCTGCTACCTACCTATCTACCTGGTCAAAATAAAGTTGAGTGAAATTCAAAGTCTGGTCTTTTTCAAGTGTGGGCACCTCACAGTCGGAGAACACTTGACAGTTATTAAAGCTAACGCCTACTGGTAGATCAGCCCAGTAAATAGTGTTTCTCTATTTTCACTGGTTCATTTTTCACTTTCAGATGAAAACCAAAGAAGTGGTAAAGTACAAGGTTAGATGTTTCACATGATTTGTGTATAAAAAGAACTGCACTTTGTGTTTGGCTGTGGTGGGTTCCCTTTGGTATGACAACATTAGTGCTGAATATTGGCATCCAATAATCAGACAGTGTCAGAGAGGGGAAGAAAGAAACAGACTCAGGCAGAGGCAGACATCTGTTTGACTGGTTTGAGGGTGAAGAGGGAAAAAAGCAGAAAGATACCGAGTTAGATTTGATTATGTACAAAGTAAAAAGAAACACCAATGAATCAGTCTTTAATGTTTAACACATATCAGTGAGTTCTGTTTGGAAATAAGTAACAGAGGATGTAAGCTATGCATGGATTTAGTCTTTGATTATCAACATATGTGATGAATCTCTGCAATCTTTCCTCAGAAAACCACTTTGTGGACAAACACAGAGTCCAGCTGATCCAGAGAGTGAGCAACATCCCACCCATTTTGGATGAGCTCCAATACAAGGGAGTTATCGACCAAGAACAATATGACAAAATTAGAGCTCTGCCTACCTCTCAGGACAGGATGAGGGAGCTCTACAGTGGTCCCCTGAAAGCCAGTGCAGCCTGCAAAGACATCTTCTATGAAAGCCTTTTGGCAAATGAGAAATTTCTCGTTGAAGACCTTTCAAAGAAGTAAATGTGTTGGGAAAAAAACACATTTTTAGACCAAACGTACACGATCTACCTGAACATAACATGTTTACATTAAAAAGGTGGAGATGTCTTTTCTTTGTGGAAAATTGTTCTGCTATGTGGTGCCTTTGCTCCTCAGTGACTCTCCTTTAATTGATCCATTTTACATGAAACACTTTGGATATTTAAATTTTTTTATATTAAAAATGTAAATTGTATCATTTAAAGATGAACTGACGATGTCATCAGCCATGTTTTTATCCATGACTCAAACTGTCATAAATTTATTTTCAGATTTCATTATCTTCTATAAAGTAAAACATAATGCAAACATTTATTGTCCTTAAAAATAAACCAGAATTAAACTCGAAGAATTAAAAGAATTTAATAAATTGACCTTTGAAACTGGCTAAACAAATAAAGTCACGATCCTCCTCAATCAACTTACTTTGTAATTAATCTGCAAAGCTTTGAGCATCAGACTTCACCTAAAGTACCTAAAATGAAATCAGGATCATTTACATGATGTCACTGGCCTTAATTACTGATTCATTAATGTGTGTATTAGCCTTTTGTTGCAGCTGATTTGAATTTGTTATATAGGTGACTGTATCTATATTCAAACTGTACATATTTTTAAATTTGCATTTTTAAATGTAAAACGACCCTCAGGACTCTCCTCTGGCATCAAGTAAAATGTCAGATTTTAAATTCTAGTGTAATGAGTATTGCACTGTGCCTGTCTGCAGTAAAAAGGGTTTGAATGATGAGCCAATAATATCTACCTGAGCTTCCCAAAACAAGATATCAAACACGGTTTAGGAATCAAACATAACTCTACTTTTCTCCTCCCTCTTCTTTGAACCTGTTTTCTAGTTTTTCTAGAGGCAAAGTCATTTATTGCATCATTGCAAGAAATATGATGTCCACTCGTCTCCTGTGCCACTGAAGATATCAAGTAGTTATTTATTCACTCGAGCTTGGAACTCCGTTCTGTGGATACAATGAAGTTATCATTGCTTTGGGGAATTATATTTAACACAGAGAGAGAAGCTCAATTGTTTGAATTTATTTACAATTACAGTTTTCAAAAAATTCTGACCGTAAACAGCTTTCAAAGCTTTGATATTATTTGAGAATATATATCAGGTGATGGAATTTAATTTAAAGGTTTCTATGTCCCATTGAGCTATTTGCACTAACTAGTGACAGTATAAAGGTAACACAGTCGTAATTTTGATCTCAAATTTCTGAGAGAAATAACTGAATTTAAAACATGGCAGACCTCAGGCCAGATTTAATTGGTAGACATATATGCATGCAATATGAAATTTATTATCCCAGATAGTCTAAGGAGCAAGGGCGTAGATTTGGCATGGACGGAAGGGACATGTCCCCACCAATAATTTGATCTATTCGAGTAAAGAAAATCAAACCCGATAGAAAGAAAAGAAAAAAAAAAAAGATCTGTCAGCGTCTCATTCACCCAGCGGTGCAGAAAGGGTTAAATTACGTTCTCTACTGGAGTCCTACCTCATGTGACAAATATGGCCAATGTGATTGGCTGAGCCTTTCAGGGAGCTCTGTTTAGTTTTAGCAGCTGCAAGCCTGCAGGAGAGGAGGATGGCAGCAAAAAGGAAGAACCTGGATATAAGAAAGTATTTTTCAAAGAAACCTGCAAGTCACTTAAAGCCAAATTAACTCATAAAATGTGTCCGTCACAATAACGTTACAGGCTGTGCTAGGCTTTGGCCCACATCAGTCTAAAATTGTATGTAACCATGAATAACGTGTTTTGGAAACTAACTGCACAACAGGCAGCACTATTAGTTCTCTCAGTCTCAGAGCAGCATTTCTAATTTTGATTGAAACTGTCAGAGAAAACGGCAGCCTCGAACAGTATTAGTTTACAGAGGCTGTTAGAATTATATGTCTAACGTTAAAATGTTGGTGACACAATAATTACATCCTAATGGCACTGACGTATTCATAGGGTTAATTTTTGAGACAAGATGTCATGAGGAAGTCATGCTTTTGCAAATATCCACCTTGTAGTGCAGTTTGCACACATTGTTTTAAAAATGCACTCAGCCTACAAACATTACTGATCAGTCAAGATCTGCACAAAGTCACAGAAACACTGAAGCAGCTCCACATTTTATTCTTATTGTCATGTATGTCCTATTTGTCAGGTGACAGCAGAACCAACACAAAGCTCAGAGAGCAATGGTGATACAAGATCACAGGTGAAATTTGATGATGACTTGTTGGTTCATGACTGTATTTGAAGCACATGTGTGACTGCATGTATGTGGAATGTCTCACTGTTATTGATCAGGTGACAGAGGCAGCTCTGCCATGTTGTAGCTCAGACAGAGGTGGAGAGGTGAGCTCACAGGTGACTGACTGATGATTTGGTGCTGTAGATTAAATAGTATTTATTATCATGACAATTGTTAGGCTGCTGATGTAAATTGATTCATTAGTGTATTTGACAAAGAATCTGAATTGACACGTCTCACGTTTTATATGGCACGAATCAGTGTGTTATTTTATCAGGTGGCAATATGTCCTAGTGCAGTCAGAGGGGAAGAGCCAGGGCCAAACATGAGGCACATCAGGCACTTAATAATAATTTTAATCTGAGGATAGAACGCAGGTACTGAGGCTGAAAGAAGCTTCAGTGCTCTCAGAAGACTAAAAAGTTGGCTACGGTCAACAATGACTCAAATGAGATTAAACAATGCTGCTGTGTGTCCACCAGGAGAGACTGGACAGTATAGATGTAAAACCAATATGCCAGCAGTTTATCTCAGTTAACGAGAGGAGCAGGCATGTGTTTGGCTGCTTCACACAGTGGACATTGAGTTGTGTGGGACACCAGTAGTCCATGTTGCTGTAACAGTAGTTCATGTTTAGAATAGAAAATCTCAGCTCACTGACTTGATCGGGGCAATAGTGCCTAAAATGTTGCATAATCTTGCTGAGAGATCTTTTACTTTGTGGTAATCTGAGATGAGTAGTTTTATGGACAAAAACCAGCAGGTCATTCAGTGTTCCCTTAGTGCTAATGTATCAGAGATGTTGGTGTGCTATAACTGAAGTAATGTTGTTAAGTCCTTAAAGTCATATTCTTTTATTGTCATGACAGTATTTGAAGCTGTTTTTATTTTTGTATGATACCTGATTTATATGGAATATGGCTGAACTAAAGCCTGAAATACTTAGTCAGTCATTTGTTTAATAGTAATTTAACATTATATCATTCACATATAAAACTATGAGTTGTGATTTTAAATGGTTTAAAAGCATGTAGAATAGCATATGTAGGCAAGTATACTTCTCCTTTTATCAAGAAGCAAAGACAAAAAGGGGAAAAAAAGAAACAGGGCAGGGTTCGGTGGTTGAATCATCCGTCCCCACCAATGCCAAAACCAAATCTACGCCCTTGCCTGGTGTAATGTTTTTCAGCTAAAAAGAAACATGGCCTGACTCCTACCTAACTATATAAAGAGCAACTGAAGGTTAAATGCAGCTAATATGTCCTGTTTTAAGCCAGGCACTTACACCTCCACTCCCCTGCGTCTCAGCCACCATCGCTCTGGCAGCAAGAGCGCCAGAGCCAGAGGAGGGGGGAGCTGGAACAAACCATTTTGGGAGGGGTTATCTATACTTTTGTTGTTAAAATGTTATGTCTCAACCAAGTACTGTATGCTTTTTATATTTTTAGCAGTGTGTCACACAAACAGCAAATATTGTCAAAAAAAGTAAGAAATCTTTGGGGGTGCTTTGATTCATTCAGCACCCCCGAAAATGGGCTAAAATCGCCCCTGCTCCAAACATTGTGGTGTCTCTACTGCTGCACTTGAACGTGTCCTCACCCACAGCATCTCATCATGATATAATAGTTGCAATAGGTTTGCAGTGGATAAGAAGGATTGCAGAAATTCAGTCATGGCAGTATAAAAGACAACTTTCATGCCTGAAAATGGGTCAGAGGTGAAAAGTTGTATTTTCGGGCTTTGAAAAGTATCATGTTGAAAATGAATCTTCCTTTAACAAACTGAACAATTTTCTGTTAATCAGAGGTGGAACAACCATTTGAATTGCACATGTCTGTCATGTGACCTCTGTTTTTGCCAGGTAGAAACGATGGAGTCTCTCATTCAGCTGCTTTCAGAGACACTGGGGAATCTGAGTGACAGCGAGCTCATGGACTTAAAGAAAGGCCTCAAGAGGAAATATAACTCAGCCGTCCCATGGAGGTTGCTGAAGGTGGCAGACCCGCAGGACACAGTGTTTTTAATGTTACAGGCTTATGGCCAACAGTCAGTAAAGAAAACCATGGAGATGAAGATGACGGATCTGACTCAGCAGCTGTCAGACAGCAGCTCAGAGCCAACAAGTAAGTAAATAGTTAAAAATACCAAAACTTGTTCTCAACATATGTTCATAATGTCAACAGAAAGATTTGAAATGAGAAAATGAGTAGTTAAAAAACTATTTCTATTTCTTTTATTTCCTCTTTGTATTAGAAAAACAACTGGATGAACATCTGTCTGCACTGATCCACAAAGCGAGCATTGTCCCTCATCCTCTCTGTGCAGAGCTCAGCTTTTATTCAGTAAGATGCAGAATGACAATCATAATGTAATCAATTAGACTGGATAGCTCTTTGGGTGGCTCGGGCCCATCGTCCTGTAGGCCCACCACCTGCAGGGGGCAGTGCAGTGGGTGGGTTTAACATGTACTGAGTGGTGGTCAAAGGCAGAGGCCCTTCTTATCCAATTCTCAGTTATATGTGTGTCCTAAAAAAAGTGGTTCATTTGCCTGAATAATAATAATAATAGTGGTCTAAGAAGCTTGGAAAGAAAAGCATGTGAGTGGGTGTTAAGGCGTCTGGGAAGGATCTCAACACTGGATTATAGATGGCAGACAGTTGGTGTCGTAAACCACCGCCACTGTTCAAAGATGGTCGCTCACAGTGGACAGAAATGGCTTCTTTCACTCCTCTTTCAAACCATCTGTCCTGTCTGTCCGTGTGTACATTGGCATCCTCGAGGATGCCAATGTACACACAGCTTATGACACCAACTCTCTGCCATCTATAATCCAGTTCTGAGATCCTTCCCAGACGCCTTAACGCCCACTCACATCCTGGGGCGTCTGACCTCAGGAAATCACATGATAGGGTGGGGCCAGGTTTCACATTGAGCTCACCTGAAACCCTGGCTGATTGTGACCCACACCCGTTTTCACACCTTGGCTCATGTGATTAGGTAGAGGATCATCAGGGGGTCCTTCGTCCGTCTTTGGGGGGAAACTCCCACTGGGTTTAAATCTGGGACTCTCCACCATTTGATCCTAGAACTGAAGAATCAGAATCAGAATCAGAATACTTTATTGATCCCTGGGGGAAATTATTTTTTGTTACAGTGCTCCATTTTAAACCAACATTAAGACAAGACAGACAATACACTAACTAAGAATAGTACAATATATACATATATATACATACATACATACAGTGGGGCAAAAAAGTATTTAGTCAGCCACCGATTGTGCAAGTTCCCCCACCTAAAATGATGACAGAGGTCAGTAATTTGCACCAGAGGTACACTTCAACTGTGAGAGACAGAATGTGAAAATAAATCCATGAATCCACATGGTAGGATTTGTAAAGAATTTATTCGTAAATCAGGGTGGAAAATAAGTATTTGGTCAATAACAAAAATACAACTCAATACTTTGTAACATAACCTTTGTTGGCAATAACAGAGGTCAAACGTTTACTATAGGTCTTTACCAGGTTTGCACACACAGTAGCTGGTATTTTGGCCCATTCCTCCATGCAGATCTTCTCGAGAGCAGTGATGTTTTGGGGCTGTCGCCGAGCAACACGGACTTTCAACTCCCGCCACAGATTTTCTATGGGGTTGAGGTCTGGAGACTGGCTAGGCCACTCCAGGACTTTCAAATGCTTCTTACGGAGCCACTCCTTTGTTGCCCGGGCGGTGTGTTTTGGATCATTGTCATGTTGGAAGACCCAGCCTCGTTTCATCTTCAAAGTTCTCACTGATGGAAGGAGGTTTTGGCTCAAAATCTCATGATACATGGCCCCATTCATTCTGTCCTTAACACGGATCAGTCGTCCTGTCCCCTTGGCAGAAAAACAGCCCCATAGCATGATGTTTCCACCCCCATGCTTCACAGTAGGTATGGTGTTCTTGGGATGCAACTCAGTATTCTTCTTCCTCCAAACACAACGAGTTGAGTTTATACCAAAAAGTTCTACTTTGGTTTCATCTGACCACATGACATTCTCCCAATCCTCTGCTGTATCATCCATGTGCTCTCTGGCAAACTTCAGACGGGCCTGGACATGCACTGGCTTCAGCAGCGGAACACGTCTGGCACTGCGGGATTTGATTCCCTGCCGTTGTAGTGTGTTACTGATGGTGACCTTTGTTACTTTGGTCCCAGCTCTCTGCAGGTCATTCACCAGGCCCCCCCGTGTGGTTCTGGGATCTTTGCTCACCGTTCTCATGATCATTTTGACCCCACGGGATGAGATCTTGCGTGGAGCCCCAGATCGAGGGAGATTATCAGTGGTCTTGTATGTCTTCCATTTTCTGATGATTGCTCCCACAGTTGATTTTTTCACACCAAGCTGCTTGCCTATTGTAGATTCACTCTTCCCAGTCTGGTGCAGGTCTACAATACTTTTCCTGGTGTCCTTCGAAAGCTCTTTGGTCTTGGCCATGGCGGAGTTTGGAGTCTGACTGTTTGAGGCTGTGGACAGGTGTCTTTTATACAGATGATGAGTTCAAACAGGTGCCATTCATACAGGTAACGAGTGGGGGACAGAAAAGCTTCTTACAGAAGACGTTACAGGTCTGTGAGAGCCAGAGATTTTCCTTGTTTGAGGTGACCAAATACTTATTTTCCACCCTGATTTACGAATAAATTCTTTACAAATCCTACCATGTGGATTCATGGATTTTTTTTTCACATTCTGTCTCTCACAGTTGAAGTGTACCTCTGGTGCAAATTACTGACCTCTGTCATCATTTTAGGTGGGGGAACTTGCACAATCGGTGGCTGACTAAATACTTTTTTGCCCCACTGTACATACATAAGTCACTCATAAATAAATAGTTGGAAAAGAAACATGTGTAGTTGTTGCAGTAACCAGTGTGTTAAGTGGATGCGTTGTACAGGGAGATGGCCACAGGCAGGAATGATTTCCTGTGTCGTTCAGTGGTGCTTTTCGGTAATCTCAGTCTCTCACTGAACGTGCTCCTGTGACTGACCAACATGTCATGGAGTGGGTGGGAGGTGTTATCCAACATTGTCTTTATCTTGGACAGCATCCGCCTCTCCGACACCACCTTGAGGGTGTCCAGCTCCATCCCCACAACATTGCTGGCCTTACGGATTAGTTTATTAAGTCTGTTGGCATCTGCGACCCTCAGCCTGCTCCCCCAGCATGCAACAGCATAGAGGATCGCACTGGCCACAACAGACTCATAGAAAATCCTCAGCATTTTCTGGCAGATGCTGAAGGACCTCAGTCGCCTCAAAAAATAGAGACGACTCTGGCCCTTCCTGTAAAGTGCTGTGGTGTTTTTAGCCCAGTCCAGTTTATTGTCAATGTGTACTCCAAGGTATTTATAGTCCTCCACAATGTCAACACTGACCCCCTGGATTGAAACAGGGCTCAAGTGTTTCCTGGTCTTCCTGAAGTCCACGATCAGTTCCTTGGTCTTTGCCACGTTGAGCTGCAGATGATTCTGCTCACACCACGTGACAAAGGAGTCGATCACAGCCCGGTACTCTGTCTCATCATCCCTGCTGATGCATCCAACCACCGCAGAGTCATCAGAAAACTTCTGAAGATGGCAGGTCTCTGTGCAGTGGCTGAAGTCTGTGGTGTAGAGGGTGAAGAGGAAGGGGGAGAGGACAGTCCCCTGTGGTGCCCCTGTGTGGCTGATCACCTTGTCAGACACACACTGTGGGAGACGTACATATTGTGGTCTTCCTGTCAGGTAATCAACAATCCAGGACACCAGAGAAGCATCCACCTGCATCGCTGCTAACTTATCACCCAGGAGGGTCGGCCTGATGCTGTTGAAAGCACTGGAAAAGTCAAAAAACATGACCCTCACAGTGCTCGCCGGCTGGTCCAGATGGGTGTACACGATTGAGCAGGTAGATGATGGCGTCCTCAGTTCCGAGACGAGGCTGATAAGCAAACTGAAGGGGATCCAGATGTGGTCTTACAATGGGTCGCAGCTGGTCCAGGATGAGCCTTTCCAGGGTCTTCATGATGTGGGAGGTCAGTGCCACGGGCCTGTAATCCTGGGGGCCACTGGGACGTGGCGTCTTTGGTACAGGGACGAGGCATGATGTCTTCCACATCACCGGGACCCTCTGCAGACTCAGACTCAGCATAAACAGTTTATGAAAGACTCCACACAGCTGGGGGGCACAGGCCTTGAGGACAAGGGGACTCACTCCGTCTGGTCCAGCAGACTTGCCTGAGTGAAGTCTCCTCATTTGCATCTCAACCTGGTATTGAGTGAAGGTGATGGGTGGGGGAGGGCTGTCAGGAATCTCACAGGAGGCAACATGTGAAGAGAGAGGCTGGCACAGTGGTGTGGCTCTGGATTCCAGGCTGACTACAGGTGAGGTTGTGGGGGAGTGAGCAGACACTGTGGTGTTGAATCTATTGAAAAACAGATTCAACTCGTTGGCTCTATTCTCACCTCCCTCAGCTCCCCTGCTGTTGGTTGGCCTGAATCCAGTGATGGTCTTCATGCCATGGTCTTCAAGAAGCTTCTCGGATGAGAGGTGAAACGTCTTCAAGCAACTTAAAGAAGTCCAGACACTTTTCTTTCTAAGCTCCTTAGACTACGATGACCTGGATGACTGAGAACCTTCACAAACAATAATAATAATAATAGTGAATACACAACAAGGTCTTCACACTGTGAATGCTCAGGCCCTCGTTACTAAATGTATCTGTGTTTTCAGAATCAGAATCAGAATCAGAATCAGAAGAATCAGAAGGGTTTTATTGCCAAATGTTGAGCAGGTTTACAACATTAGGAAATTGCTGCGGTGCTTCAGTGCAAACATACTGTCATAAATGCTTAAATAGACATGAAAATAAAAATAAGAATAAGAATTAAAAGTGCTATGTAGAAAGATATATACATGAGTGCAGGTGGTGATCAGTGCCAAACATGGAATGATGCAGTGACACAGCGTAGGGTCATGTGTTAGTGGCGGGGACAGTCATATGGTTATTGTTCATGTGTCCAACAGCAGAGGGGAAGAAACTGTTCTTATGGCGAGAGGTTCTGGTGCGAATGGACCGGAGCCTCCTGCCTGAGGGGAGCAGGTCAAACAGACTGTGTCCAGGGTGTGAAGGGTCAGCTGAGATCCGAGCTGCACGCCCCAGTGTCCTGGAGGTGTACAGGTCCTGCAGAGATGGGAGTCTGCAGCCAATCACCTTCTCAGCAGAGCGCACAACACGCTGCAGTCTCTGTTTGTCCCTGATAGTGGCTCCAGCGTACCACACGGTGATGGAGGAGGTGAGGATGGACTCGATGATTGCAGTGTAGAATTGCATCATCGTCCGTGTTGGCAGGTTGAATTTCTTCAGCTGCCTCAGGAAGTACATCCTCTGCTGGGCTTTCTTAATGACGGAGGTGATGGTGGGCTCCCACTTCAGGTCCTGGGTGATGGTGGTACCCAGGAAGCGGAATGAGTCCACAGAGGTGATGGGGGTGTCAGTCAGGATGATGGGGGGGAGTGGGGCTGTGTGCTTCCTGAAGTCCACAATAATCTCCACTGTCTTCTGGGCATTCAGCACCAGGTTGTTGTGGCTGCACCAGGACACCAGACGTTCAACCTCCCTCCTGTAGGCAGACTCATCCCTGTCCGAGATGAGTCCAATAACGGTGGTGTCATCTGCAAACTTGATTAGCTTGACAGACTGGTGGGTGGAGGTGCAGCAGTTGGTGTACAGGGAGAAGAGCAGAGGAGAAAGAACACAGCCCTGAGGGGAGCTGGTGCTGATGGTCCGGGAGTCCGAGACATTCTTTCCCAGCTTCACGTGCTGCTTCCTGTCCGACAGGAAGTCAGTGATCCACCGGCAGATGGGATCAGGCACATTCATCTGGGAAAGCTTGCCTTGGAGATGGTCTGGAAGGATGGTGTTGAAGGCAGAGCTGAAGTCCACAAACAGGATCCTGGCGTAGGTTCCTGGGGAGTCCAGATGCTGCAGGATGAAGTGTAGGGCCATGTTGATGGCGTCGTCTACAGACCTGTTGGCTCTGTATGCAAACTGCAGGGGGTCCAGGAGGGGGGCCGTGAGGGTCTTGAGATAGGAGAGAACCAGGCGCTCAAATGACTTCATGACCACAGATGTCAGAGCCACGGGTCTGTAGTCATTTAGTCCAGTGATCCTAGGTTTCTTGGGGACAGGGATTATGGTAGAGGACTTGAAGCAGGCAGGCACATGACATGCCTGCAGTGAGGAGTTGAAGATGCCAGAAAACACTGGGGCCAGCTCGTTTGCACAGTGTCTGAGTGTTTTAGGTGATCATCAGAAAAATCATACATTATCAGAAATGCCAAAAAAAGTCTTAGTGTGGAAATGATATATTTTCTTTATAAATTTTGGCTTTTTTATATTAAATTTTTTAGAGAAAACGTGATTTCAATTAGTTTTAATATTTAAAACAGCAACAGAAACATTAATATTTAATTTTTCTTTATGAATGTTTGAATTTTCCAGGTTGCAACAATGGCAGCTGTTAAAGATCTGCTTCTAGAAACACGGGAGGATTTGAGTGATCAGGGTCTCAAGGAGTTCATGTGGTTCCTGCAGTTCACATGTTTTCAGAGGGGCCTTCCACAATTCCCACCGAGTACAAACAGAAAACATATAGTGAACGCGATGGTGCAAACATGTGGCCAACAGTCTGTGGAGGTAACCATTGATGTTTTCAGGGACATGCAGAGAACTGATCTGGTGCAGAGGCTGTCAGAGAGCAGCTCAGGACTCAAAGGTAAGAGAATAATTATCCCTAATAAAAAAAATTATCAAGAGTTGATTCAAAATCTTTGAACCAAGTCACAAAAACTGAACAATGGAAGTTTTTTTGTCTTCCTGAAAGAAGGCAGGAGGATTTTCTTCACTGAAGTGTTTAATAATAGATATTGTTAAATAAAACACAGACATTAATATTAAGATTACAAACGACTAAATTCTTTCCTTACACACTTAATTGTTTTCTGATCATTAACCCTGACGTTAAATAAGTTATGAATGGATTTAAGGTGGACGACAGACACTAGACAGACAATCATTGTGGAGCCTAAAGAGAACAAATGAAGTAATAGATAGATGAGGTGTTGTTCACAGCCGGCACCTTTCTAACTTTGCCAGCATCGCCTTTAAAATCTGTACCTGATCCTGAGAGTTGTTGTTGTGGCGGCTGAAAAGCTGCAGCTGTGTGTGTTTGTAACAGCAACCGAGTGTAAGTATGAATAAAGATTGTGCTGAAAAGCATTAAACTGTGGACGAGTCTGCTGTGGGGATACTACACTTTCTTTTCTCATGGTAACCATGATATTGTAATATTTCTCCCAGAGAAACTCTTTGTGGATGAATACTGGGCTGCGCTGAGCCAGAAAGTGAGTAATATCACCTATGACTGTATTTAAATGATGCAGCGTTCACTGAACATGTTCAGTTTAAAAAACTCCTACATGTAGAAAAGATAAACAGAAAGATTAAATTCATCAGGTTGGAATAAATGTTAATCAGGTGTGTAATTATCACTTACATCATTTGCTTGTAACTGTGTCTGGTGTAATCTAAACATTTATGAGACGTTGATGAGATGGAAAAAAAAACCTGGAGAAAAGTCGCATTTACCTTTTTTTTTCTCAGGTAGAAACGTTGGCGTCTGTTATTCAGCAGATTTTGGAAACCCTGGCTGGTCTGAGTTACTGGGAACTTGAGGTTTTCAAGGAAGTCCTGCGTAAAATTCATTACAAACATTAGTCAGACATCCAAAGAATCATCTACATGAGGACAGACCTGCAGGACACGGTGTTTTTCATGGTCCTGACTTACGGTGAGCGGTCAGTGGAGAAGACCATGGAGGGTTTAAACGAGATGAAGGGGACTGATCTGGCTCAGAGGCCGTCAGACTGCAGCCCAGAACCCAAAAGTAAGACAACAAAGAGGAAATAAGTTAAATAAACTCTGGTGGTTAAGATGTCTCATAAGTAAAGTTTTTGTCTTTCATAAAAATATTGTAGAGAAAAGACAGATTGTTGTCCAAATCAGAATTTATGAGTGTTCAAGGAACAAAAAAATGACAAAAAGTGACTCCTTCAGTCTGAGAGACTGAATAACACAAACAGTGTCTATCATGGTTGAGCTTTAAATGTAATGTTGAAGATTATACAACTGTCAGTTGGTAAGTAAGTCTCTTGTGAGTGACTTTGAGCACTTTTCTCCTCAGAGAAACACTCTGTGGATGAACGACGCTCTGCACTGATCCACAAAGTGAGTCATGTCACATCTCTGATTCAGTACAAGACAGCAGGCTGAAAGTCAGAGGACTAAAGTATCATCAGTTCTCATGTTGACTCATTTTTCTCATGATTTCTGCTTTTTTGTGGTTATGAGAAATCATACTGAACTTTCTAAAAGAGCTTATTTGGATAAAATGGATAAATAAATGTCCTGCAAATTGAATGACTTTTCCAGGTGGCAATGGTGGCAGCTGTGAAACAACTGCTTTTGGAAGCTTCGAATGATTTGAGCTCGAGGAGTTCAAGAGATTCCTGGAGTCAATTTTTATTTGGATGAGTCTGTCATACAAATCACAGAGTCCATCATCAACCAGAGCAGATGTAGTGAATCTGATGGTGGATGAACTTGGTCATCAGTCTGTGGAGGTGACCAGAGAAGTTTTCATGCACATGAACAGAACTGATCTGGTGCAGAAGTTACCAGAGAGCAGCTCAGCATCCAGAGGTAAGACCAACATGCATGAGTGTAAACTGTGTCATCAACAGGTTTTTGTGTTGCTGGTGTCATGGTGGTGCAGTGGTTAGCACTGTGTCCTCACAGCATGAAGGTTGTGTGTTTGAGCCTCCTGGTTGGCTGGAACCTTTCTGTGTGGAGTTTGCATGTTCTCCCTGTGCCTGCATGCTTTTCCTCAGAGTGCTCTGGTTTCCAGTCCAAACACATGCTTGTTGGCTTTATTGCTGGTTCTAAATTAAATGTGGGTGTGAAAGGTTGTCTGTCTGTTTAAAACCTGAGGTGGACAGGTGTACCCTCTCTCATTATCACAGCTGGGAACCCCCAGTTACTTTGGTTGGACAGGATGGAGGGTTTCTTTGTTGGGTTCTTATGTCATTTTATTTAGTTTCACATGATTTTCTCTTTTAAATCATCTGTGTCGTCTGAAGGCTGATTCTACTTGGATGTGTGATGATGTTTGAATCCTCAGAGTTGATTGTAAATGTCTTTCCTCCTCAGAGAAACACTCTGTGGATGAACATGGAGCTGCACTGTTGAAGAGAGTGAGTGTGACTTTAACTCAGCTTTCATTCAGTAGATTCAGGCTGTAAATCATCCTCATCTTGAACATTAAACACGATGAAACAGACGAAGCATCTCTGAAACTGGATGCTTCTCACAGTGTTAATGTGGAGTCTGCAGCAATAATGTTTCCACTGACGACAGAGTGAAGGATCTACTCCTGACGATAAAACCAGGAAATGACATCTTTAGATTTTTCTTTGTCTTTAACTTTACAAAGACTTTAATTCCAGAAAAAAGGACATTTAGGTTTTAGTACTGATGGAAAGGAAACAATACTTTTTTTCATGAAACTAAAGTTCATAAATACACAAAGTTAAATATCAAAACCGCCAGCTGTCTCGTCGGTGATCGTTCTGAAACATAAATATTAATGAAGACATCTTTTTATTAATATTTGATATTTCTATTTCAGTTTCTCTGGAAATAAATAAAAAGAAATCTTTAAATCGTCCAACAGAGATATTATACAGTAACTTAATACATTGTTTTGGTTTTACAGGAAAAAGAACAGGAAGCTGTCAGACAGATTCTCTTCAAAACACTGAATGAATTCAGTCAAAAGGATCTAAAGAAATTCAAGCAGTTGCTGCCGTTCACGTGCTTTAAGATGAGCCTGCCACAAATGGAGAGGTACCGGTATCCAAACAGGACAGAAGACCTTGTGGATCTGATGGTGGATAAACTTGGTCATCAGTCTGTGGAGGCGACCATGGAGGTTTTAACAGACATGAACAGACCTGATCTGATGCTGAGGCTGTCAGAGAGCAGCTCAGGTGAGACCAAACAAAGTTTAATAAACAGATTTTCATAATTTACAATAAACTTGTTTAAACAACTTCTAATCAACAAACATTAAAATAAACAGGAAACACAACAGACGTCCAAAAGTAACTTTGCATAAATGATCAGAGCTGAATCCAACCTTTCTCTCTGTCTCTGTCTTGTTCTGACATCACTGGTGAGAATATTTGGATTCATCAGCTTTTGATCATCTTAGACGTCACTCAGCTGCACGTCCTGCTGAACATGTTGTTCTGATGTTGAAGCAGCACTGCACAGCATAAAGTGATCAAACAGCAAACATGTGGACAGTTAGAGGATGATTTTATATGTCAGCATAACATCATTCATTTGAATTCTTTGTGTCTCAACAAGGACGAAAAACTGAAAGAAGTTCAGAGCTTGAAGGTTGTCAGAGCCTGACGGTAATCCCTTCCATTCATCCATTTATTGCTAAAGTTTCTTTCTTTATAAACATGTGTACTTATTGACTAAAGAGACTGTCCTCTGCAGCAGGACTGCAGTGATTGGACTAAACTTGAACCTGAGGTGAACAGTACAGATGCAGACGAGGCTCCAACTTACAGGTAAATCAACTTCCTGAATGCTGCAGCACAGCAAACTGGAACTACAGGAAACAGTTCAGCTTTGGATTTATTCCCAGAGGAAATTCTTCATTTTGCATCCGATTCACACGACTACTCTCTGTGTTTCCATTCACTCTGTTGTTCCTTCATGAGTGTGTATTTAATTCCTGTTTCAGCCTTCAGTCTGCAGCAGGACACTTTGAATGCAGAGTGTCGGGCTTGCGCTGGGTCTGTAAGGGAAAGACCAGCTTTCAGTACCAGTTTAGATCTTGGGAGGGACACATGGAGAGGATGGAGAGCAGACAATACATGCCTGCAGGTCCTCTGATGGACGTCACAGTCACTGCTGGGAAGTTAAATGAAGTTCACCTGCCACACTGGATCTGCATCGGTAAGAGGACATGAAGGAAGACTTTCAGATGTTTGACATTTCTGACAGTGAGCGCACAAACTGTTATAAACTGTTCTTCTCACCATGTTTGTGTTGTTGTGTTCTCCTGCAGATGACATCCCTGACATATTGGACACGTTTGCAGTCCTTCACATAGATGACTGTGGAGATGTTGTGGAAAAAGTGTCTGAGGTCACACCAACACATGTCAAGTTAACTGAGCCAAATTTCTCGATGATAGCGGCTCTGATACGTTTCATATTTCCTCCAAAAATCAGCTGTTACATGTTGATGTACTATAAACCCAACACATCGTTCCTCAAACTCCACGTCTACCTGATACGGCAGGATCCTGCTCTGGAACAGGTAACTGAACATCTTAATGATGTGAAACAGGACAAGATTCCAAACATTAGGACCGACTGACAAAAGACAAAAGAGACACTGAAAGAAAAATGTGTTTTATATTGAAGCCAATTGTAAAAATGTCTCTATTGCTACAATAAATCTCTTCTGTTTGATTATAGGAAGATTTTTTTAATCATAGTTTTTCTTTTAACATCAGCAGCACCTGTGAGAGTCACTTTGCTGATAAATCTCTTCACTGTAATCTGGAGATTATTTGGATCCAGACCAGAGTTTATAATATTACATCATACAGACTTCATATAACAAAACTCTGATTATTAAAAATTAGTCACTTGTTATTAACCCGAGAGTTCACAAAGCACCCATGAAGATGCAAAATGTTGATCACCTTCACATGGTGATACTCTCCCTCTCAGAGTTTGACACAATATTTCACAACAATCTCTGACTTTATTCTCATTAATGTGACTTTTTCCTCCCTTTTTCTTTTCCAGCAGACCATAATACTCTCTCACAAAAATCTTATTGCTTGGTTATAAATGTCATTTCAAACACAGATGGTGTAAGTGGGTGTGAAGTTAACACCTATTATTGGTTATTTTGCTTTTTCTTTTTCCTTTTTTCTTCTTAAACAGGAAATTGCTGAGAAATATCGTGAGAAAAATGATGAGACAAAATCCCATTTGAACTTTAAAAAAATCATAAAGCATCCCCCAGACCAGTACCTGCAAACCGAGCGTCTTTTCAGCCTCAAAGCCGACAACACAAGTGCAAAAATTCAGCCGAAGGTAAAGTTTGTAAAGTTTGTGCTACATGTGGATCGAAACCTTGTTGGCAGAAAACACATCAGGCCTTATTTTAGCCAGAATGACACGGCTGCTCTGAAACATACGTGTGTCTTTGCATTGGCTGAGTCAGTGAGGTGAGGGCCATCACACCAGGGACTATCAGCTGTCTTTGTTAGCACAGCTGCACACACTTTAACACAGCAGTGTTTGATGCTGTATTTCAGTCTTCTTCAGGTGCTGATGATAGTTTTACCTGAAGAACATAAAATAATGGTAAAAGTCAACATTAGTGTTTCAGGAAAATCAAGTTCTGAAGAAAATCCTAAAACTCTTAAGTTAAAACATTGAGTTGCAAAGTAATTATATTAGTGTGCTGCTATTTTTTTAAATGGCTCATTTAAATGCCATCACCTTTTCCCAAAATGACCTGATAGATAAGGAAAGTAAGAAGTTGTGTATTTAAAAAGAATAATAATTAAAAAAAACGAAAACAAATGTGATTAAACTGAGTAAAAAGGTCTGTAGGTCATTATGTTTTTATGCCAGTTCACATTTTTCTGGGTATTTTTGTTTTAGTTTTAGTTTATTATGAAACTCTTGATGTGAACAAGGTCAAAGGGCAAGTGCTCAGGTCATATTAGAGCATATTTAAAAAACTCAAAGTCTGAGCCTCAACATTGTTTTGACTGAAAATCACTTACATCTGTCTTACTGCATCTAAATAATATCACAAGTCCACAGATAAACTGTCTTTTTATCTTTAGTCTCTTACCTACACTTTGTCCATCAAATATATTTAAATAAGAAGATTTAAAAAGTAAAATGTAAAACTTGGAGGCTCCATTTCTGTACTAATAGCCAGATGTAAGAACCACAACTGTGTGTGTGTGTGTGTGTGTGTGTGTGTGTGTGTGTGTGTGTGTGTGTGTGTGTGTGTGTGTGCGCGCTCACAGAGGTATTTTAAAGTTCCTTTGTTTTTGTTTTTCAAACACAGGAGTTAACCCTCAGATACAATAGGCAAAACTTCTATGAGGTGTACGTTAAGAATCCAGGCAGTGAACTCATACTTACACTGGTGCACACTCACCCAGCTGATGGTGAACCAGCTGATGAGCCACTATGGAAATGTGAAATTCAAGCAGGTCAGTGGTTATTAAGCAATATTACCCACACTGTTACTAATATAAGAAATACTGTATGTCATATAATGTCAAATGTAAGATGTTTTTTTTCCATCAAACTTAAAAGAGTCTGCAGCAGTTTGGTTGACACGATGTTTCCAAAAGTATTCACTCGCTCATCCACATCCTTTCATTCATGTGTTAAAATCGCTTCCATGGCCTCAGGTGTATAAAATCAGCACTAAGACATGCAGACTCTTCTACAAACATGTGAAAGAATCACTCGTTCTCAGGAGTTCAGTGGTCCTGTGATAAGACGCCACCTGTGCAACAAGTGTCGAGTCGCACATTTTGAAGCCAGTATGATAACCTTATCCCACCAATGCTGTGGACGTCCAGCTTTTCAGATCCAGTTAAAATCCAATCACTCAAAAAGATCCTCTGGAAAAGAGTAGAATTCTTAGAACAGAGTTTATTAAACAGTGTCATATGAACAGCAGAAATCAGTACAATAAACCAGGATGACAGAAAAAGTGAACAAGCAAAGCGAAGCAACCCCGGAGTGTAGAGCCTCAAAGCACAAACAGCACAGACACACAACAGACAGACAGGGAAGAAGCAGCAGAGCGGGGCATATCGACCCTCCTCTTATATGGGATCAGTGACCCCTCCGCCTGCCGTTGGGTACTCTTTCATCCTTTGTTCTTTCTTTTCATCTTCCACGTATGATGCATAACTTTCTGACCCTGCCCCATAACTTTTACATCCATCGTTGAATTGGCTCACTTTGTCCGTTTGATGAGAAAACGGCAGTTAACAGTTAATCAATTTGACAATTTTGTCAGGTACGCATGCCAGACGTAAGCTGCTTTCTATGCCGAGTAAAGGTTTTTCTTGCCTTCTGGTGGCTGAGGTGAGAACCAGAATCCCAGCTTCACGCACAGGGGGCAGGTTTGTTTGCCGTATAGGCATCGAAAGGGCTGGACACAGCGTGAGGCGCTACAGATAAACGCAGAGAAAGTGTCCTATGCGCATACTTTAGCAGTGCCAAAGAAACCTTTGTTTGAACCAGTCACCGTTGGCCATAACACAGTCAAAGGTTACTTATTGATCCTAAATAGTACATTTTCAAACAGTATTGATCAGCATGTGTTTGTACAATAAACGGCACAAACTTCATTAATATTATTGAAGATAATCTTTGACCTAAATATTTGGATCTTGTGATTTTGAACGAGTAGAAAAAATACTCCAGTATAAGTATATATTTAGTATATAGAAGTATATATGATTACATATGTGAGTATATGTCCAGTGTGTACAGGTACATATGTCATATATATATCATAGAAAATCCACAACATTAGTGCTGTGGTGAAATTCCCTTGCTACAAAATATTATACATACAGTCAGCTGTTAGTGGTATTATAACAAAGAACGACAGCCAATCAGCCACAAAGTGACGGGCCACGTAAAATCACAGAGGCCTCCAACTTTCTGCAGAGTCAGTCGCTACAAACTTCACGTGGCCTTCAGATTAGCTCAACAACAGTGCATAGAGCGTTTCAGAGAATGGGTTCCCATGGCAACCAGCTGCTTGAATACTCAGCTTTATTCAGATGAAACTTTCATATTTAACTCTAATGTCAAGTATCCATATTTTGATTTTTCTTGAATTCCAGATGACCATCCAGAGTCTGGTCAAGCTGAAGGTAAGATATCACACGAAAGGAGCATTTAGACGAACCTTTTACTCAGATTATAAATGAATGATTTTCTTCTTCTTCTTTTTTAGTAGACCAGAGTTTAGTGGAATATTCTTTGGTGTAGTTATTTAATTGTTTTAATTTGTGGCACTGAGTCTCTAATGTTTCAGTTTGCTGGCATAATGAAAGTTAAAAAGTTTGAACATTTGTTAAGAAACTAAAAACTTTCCTTGTTATTTATTAACAGCTGCAGGATCCTCAGTGGGAGCAGCTGCTGTCAGCTCTCAGTCGGCTGGTAGCTTCATCAATGTTACCTGTTCTGTGGTTTTATATAATGTGACACATAGAACGCTGATGAATCCTAGTGAACAGTCAATCACACCTTTCTCCCGCCACAATTTTACTTTTCGTTAGCTTACATACTTTGTTCTGTCTTCAAGTTTTCATTCTAAAGGAGGAGCTCTCAGTCTCTCAGCTCTCGGTGGCAGCGAGTCACTAAACTCAATCCTGCTTATATTTATTTCTTTACAGAGATAAATATAATATTCATGTATTCAGCCCTCTGTGAATCACTTCCTTATCATGCTGGAGGGGTTTGTGAGTCCCAGGCTTTTTCCTGAACAGCTGATTTCCTCCAACAGAGTGATGATGGTTGTGTTGTCTTCTAACTTCATGAAGATTAACAATCTGAACAGCAGCCTGTTTGACAGGAAGTCCAGTATCCAGTTGCACGATGTGTTCCTGAAGACCAGAGTGACGAGTCTGCCAGTCAGCTTCACAAACAGCCTGCTGAGAGAGAGTTTGTTATATTTCACATGTATGAAGAGAGAGTGCAGGGCAGTGAAGACGACATCATCTGTGGCTGTATTCAGCTAACGACAGTTATTATTAAAGCTAACGCCTACTGGTAGATCAGCCCAGTAAATACTGTGTTTCTGTGTTTTTACTGGTTCATCTGTTTCACTTTCAGATGAATCCCAAAGAAGTGGTAAAGTACAAGCTAAGATGTTTCACATGATTTGTGTATAAAAAGAACTGCACTTTGTGTTTGGCTGTGGTGGGTTCCCTTTGGTTGCTGACCTCATATTTGAAGTACTGCAAAATGCCAGAGAATGAATGAATAAGCTCTTATTCAACAATGGCACCAACCAGCTTTTCCAAATCTACTGATGCTGTTGACTGGACTGTCAAAATGCATAAATCGAGTCAGTTCTACTTTTACCACCAGTTTTTAGCACCAGTTAACGAATGTTTTTAGATGTTAAAGAATTCAACAGAACTTGTGGTAAAATACCAAATATAGAACTGTACCACATAGTGCCATTTTCTGTATGAAGCTGCTGGCTCTGTGGACATGAGGACGATCAGTTTGAGATATTCTCAGATATCTATTGTTTGCAGCTCTGAACTGGTGTCCCTGACTTGACTGAAGACAGGTGGGATAGAGTTTTATCCTTAATGGGGACGATGTTCAGGAAACTGGAAGTGTCAGCAGGTGTTCTAAGGAGCTCTGAAAGAAAAGCATCTGGACGTCTTTCAGTTTCTTGAAGACGTTTCATCCGAGAAGCTTCTTCAGTTTCTTGAAGCGACTGGTGGAGCGTCCCAGATTTTAAGCCCTACAGAGAAAAGTTGTTTCATTTAATATGTATCATGTATTTATTTTATTACAAAACTTTACAAGTAAAGATAATCTCATTTTTATGTCCTTTCTCAGAGGAAAACACTGTGGACAAACATCTGTCTGCACAGATGCAGAAAGTAAGTAGAACCAAATGATTCTGTCCTCACACCACAGCTTCACTTAATTCATTACTTATACCTGTTATTAAAAAATGATCACGTGTGATGGTTTTGTTTACTTATTAGTTATCCTCTAAGAAGGTTATTATTAAATCACTTTGTTTGTTCCCAGGTGTTAACAGTCCAATCAGACAGAGAGCGGATTATGGAAATATTAGAACATGTGGAAAAGAAGGACCTTAAAAAGTTCAAGTGGCTTTTGGTGGAGCTCAAACCCATCCCAAAGAGCGAACTGGAGGATGCCAACATCTGTGACCTGGTGGATCTGATGTTCGGGGCCTACACCCAACATACTGTGGAGGTGACCAAGGAGGTTTTTAGGAAAATGAACAGGAATGATCTGGTGCAGAAGTTGTCAGACACGAGCTCGAGATCCAAAGGTGAGAAACTAAATGGTGTAATTTATTCCATTAATGTTTTACTGTCAAAACTTTATATATGCACTGTTCTTAAAAACACGCATTTATTTTAAAGTCAGTACATGACTGTAGTGTGAACTCAGAGTGATGAGACTTCAGTTTGAAACATGGAGGGTTTGTAATCTAGGAGCAGATTTGAGATTAAACTTTAAAATTCTACCACGAGTTTGAGTAAAATGATGAAAGGAAATCAGTGAATGATCAGTGTAACTGTTAAATGTACAGACTGAATGTCTGATGTTACAGTACTGCAAATACTTAATGATTTCAAAAGTAATATCTTTATATATATTCTTAATCAGTCACCATCTGGTGTGAGCGCACTTTACTTATAAAAATTGTTTTGTTTTTAAAGGAAGTACATACAGACGGGTAGTTTGTTAGAAGCTTCTTCCTGGTTCTCCTGGATTCTGTCCTCTTTATTCCGTCTCTTCCTGTGTTCTCAGACTGACATCAACGTGATGCTGAGATCAGGTCTGTGGGTCTGACCATCTGCTGCAGGACTCTTTATGTCTCTGACTCTCTGTTCGGGCTCGCTGTCCTGCTGCAGGATAGATGCGTCACTCTTAGTCCTGGCGATGGATCAGAATCTGTACTTTAACATTCGTGAGATTCTAAACCTCAAACTCCAGAGTTGCAGCTGTGAACCTGCACAGAGCCTCCATGATGTTTCCCTTTTACCTGCACACACCTGATCCAGACAGCGAGCAAAGCAACATCTGTGTGAATCTACACAGCATGGCTTTGATTTGGTGCTTGCTGCATGAACTGATCAACTCTGATAAATTATTATATTTTCACTGGTGACATGGGGCTAAAAATATGATCAGATTTATCCACATGTTTTCTTTATTAATGTGACAATGTTGGTATCTGTGGCTGTGTGGACGATGAGAGGAAATGTAAAAAGAAATGAATTTGTTTTAGTGGTTTTGTTTGTTTTTTGTTACTCATATGTAGAATGACTGCATCCTGAAGCACGAAGAGATGATTTTACAGTGAGTTCCTATATCTTCTGTCATAGCAGCACATTCAGTTTTTTCTAGCAGTACAGTGTGTGACAGACTTTACAGGTAGCCTGTTGTGCTTTTCTTCGTTCATATTCTTCATACTTCATATAAATATTGTTGTTTGATGCTCATATTGAACATGATCTTTTCCCCTCTTCTTGTGGTCGTTGCTCCGTCTGGTTTGGAGGAGAAAAGTTTCAGGACCAACTGGGTGAAGGTTTGACGTTACTGAGGATTACAACACGTCTGTTTGTCATATTTTAATCAATGAGAATTTTTTAATTGGATAAACATTTGAGAATTTGATACTGTCATGTATTTGTTTGTTTTTTGCTTTTTTACTAATTATTTTCAAAATATTCTTTTATCTGATATAAAGAACTTTAAACCAATCACTGCCTTGTTTGTCAAAGCTGCTGTACAAATAGCTACAACAGTGATGTCTGTTTACTGTAAGACGGTCATTTTAAAATGTTTTCTTAATTTTAAAAACTAGAATAATCACCTCTGAAGAGCTGTTCAGTCTTTATTGTCTCCGGGGGAAATTTGGCTTCCAGCATCTTTCACAAAAAGAGAAACAACAACAAACAAAGACACATAAGATTCTATTATGAACGATGCAGATGGATCGGTGTTGTGACTGCAGCGATCCAGAGGCTATATTGTCTATCGTAGTGAAGAGAGAGCTGAGCTTTACGGGCGATCGTGGCTCAAGTGTTTGCAGTTCGTCTTGTAATCGGAAGGTTGCCGGTTCGAGGCTCCAACAGTCTCAGTCGTTGCGTCCTTGGGCAATACACATCACCCGTTGCCTACTGGTGGTGATCAGAAGGTATGGTGGCCAGTGTCCGGCAGCCTTGTATGTCAGTGCGCCCCAGGGCAGCTGTGGCTACAATGTAGCTGCCATCACCAGTGTGTGAATGACTGAATGTAGTGTGAAGCGCATTGGCGTCCATAGGGACTGAGTAAAGTGCTATACAAATACAGGACATTTACCACTTAAAGTGAAACTCTTGAGTTACCGGTTGAGCTACGTCCCTACCCTCACCTATTAGCACTTGGTTTGATTTCTGTTTTTCCTCTGCATTTACAGATAGAAACAGTTGTTTAGGACAGATTTTAATGCAACATTTTCAGCTTGGTTGATGCCAAAGACCAAAATGTAATTACCACCAATGATAATAAAATTGTCTGATTGATAGGAGACACTTAGTTACACAACAAACCTGGAAGCTGTGTGGAACAGCTGAGCAGAGCCCAGAACATAAGAGACATTTGGCTTAAAATTTCCCTTTTTAAATAAGCTTGTAGTGATGGGTGGTGACCCCTAACATCACTTAGTTATGCTGCCACTGCCTTCGGTTCACCACGTGTTTATATCTGATATTGATCTGATATCTATCTCTTTCCTCTCACCTTCCACTCAGTTGTAGCAAATGTATATTACATTAAAGATACTGTGTATGTGCTGGTTCTATGGATGCACAAAAATCCAGATCCGTAGAAGTGTGTTAGGAATTTTTGGGGACACACGTTGGTGTGTGTGTGTGCACATGAATGTGTGTGTTTTCTAAGTAAGTCTTACGGTTCAGCTGGAGCACAGGGTCCATTGTTCAATAGAGGACTGTTTCATTAAAAACTATACCAGCATGTATTTGGCAGCATGGTTGGTGGTTCAATGGTAAAAAGATTCCTGGTTCAGTTCTACTGGTTGACTCTAACTCAGGCTTTTCTGTGTGGAGGTGGGACGTACTCCTTGTATGGGTTTTCAGGTTACTCCAGCTTCCTCCCAGAGTGCCAAAACACACACATTAGGCTGTCTGGTGATTTGAAGTTAGAATAAAATATGCATTGAAACAACAATGTTTAAGAAGCACTTATTTAATCTTTAACAATGTTAAACACAGTGAAGGTGTTAGGTCATTGTAGTGAGTAAATATGACATATTTGCCTCTGCTGTGTAATAAAGTAAAAGTATATATTCATCTACAATGAAAATGCTCACATGAAGTACATGAAAACAGTTTAGTGAGTTACATTTCACCCCCAAAATGGAGAAGTATCATATTTAATTTTCCATGTATTCCTGGTCAAAAGTAGATTCCTACATTACCAAGAACGTGGCTCAACCAGACAGATGGATGAATGATTTCATGTACATGATATTAAATGTCAAAAACAAGATTAGAAAGAAAATTTTCAATTTCAATTTTTCAATTTCAGCTTATATAAATCAGCTTATATAGCGTACAGGACAGAACTGGAAGATTCGAAAAGTTGTTTGAAATCAGTGAATGAAGGTGTCACGATCAGCTGTGTGACTGGAAGTGGCTGGACCCAAGTGCAGGACTCCGAGACAAAACATTAACTTAAGTAGGCAGGTTTATTTGCTGGCAATACAAAGAACAGGGCCCTGTTTCAGAAAGCCGGTTTAGTGGAAAAACTGAGTAAGTATACCCTGAGTTAACGAAAACTCTGGGTTTTCGGTTTCACAAAGCGAGTTCAGCTGAAGCCTGAGTGAGTCACTATGACGACACACGCCGTGAAGCTAACCTGCCCCCTAGCAGGTTTACTACAACTAACCCTGACTGTCTCCGCCCCTTTGTCGGAAACCTGACAGTAGGAAGTGTCGGACATGGCGTGTCCCTTCCTTGAAGAGCCAGTAGATCGTGAAGCCCAAATTCTCCGCAGAGCTCTCCGCCGGGAGAGAGTGATCAGAGCGCGTTTGGACATTTTATCATTTCCTGATGATTGTCTGTGTGAACGTCACCGTTTCTCAGCACAATCTATAATTTATTTGAATAACATCCTCAGGCCATATATTACGCATGTGACACATCGCGGACATGCTCACAGTTCATTACATATTATTTGTATTGCACTTCGGTTTTTTGCAAACGGGAGCTTTCTGTATAATATTGGTGACGCTGAGCACGTTTCCAAGGCTACCGTCTGTCGGGCAGTCAGGAATGTTACAGTTGCACTGAAACGTCTCCTGTACTCGTCTGTGGTGTTCCCCGGTCATAGACCCACAAGATTCATCAAAGAGGGATGCCACAAAATTGCAGGTAGCAGGATGAATGAAACTTAATTCATGATGTGGTGATACTTGAACTACTACTTAAATTTTACATTTATTCTCACGGTTCCCAGGCGTGATTGGCTGTATAGATGGCACTCACATTCCAATCATTGCTCCTTCAGTAAATGAAGGAGACTATGTGAACAGGAAGTCTTCCCACAGCATTAATGTACAGGTACATAGTTCCCTGTAGCATTTCAAACTAACAAATTATTTCATTATAGTAATGGATGCTAATTTGTGTTCTCTGCACTGTGAAGATCATATGTGATGCTGCCAACATTATCACAAATGTGGAAGCCAAGTGGCCAGGCTCTGTCCATGACTCACAAATATTCCGTGAATGTACACTGAGCACAAAATTTGGACATGGTGAGTTGAGAATACTTTAAAATATATAAAGACCAATTGCTTCAGGGACATTTGAACTGAAGTGTATCCTTCTGTCTTAGGAGAGTTCACTGGCTACTTGCTTGGTGATAGGGGGTATCCATGTTTACCCTATTTGCTTACCCCTTACTCTGACCCTGAACCGGGCCCACAGCAGCGATATAATCTGGCTAATTGCAGGACAAGAGCCAGAGTTGAAATGACTATCGGAATGCTTAAGGCCCGGTTCCAGTGCCTGCAAGGACTCAGGGTCACCCCAGAAAGGGCATGTGACATTATTGTGGCATGTGTGATTCTTCACAACATTGCCACAATTAGAGGAGAACACTGTCCTTCTGAACCAAACAGCAGTGATCCAAACCATGAACATCCTGACCCTCCCACGGACATACAAGATGGAAGCGCAGTCAGAGACACCATATGTCACAATCATTTCTTTTGACCCATCACCTCAACATGTTGAAAGAAGAATAAACAGATGTTTTGTTCAACTGGCTTTATTGGTCAGCTGTATTTCCTGTACACAACGTATTAAAAGATGTAAACCTCATAAAGTGTCTCTGTTGCTTCCTCCTCTGTAACAGCTGTCAATGTTTCTTCATTATTTTCCTGTAGTAAAGAAATAGACAACATTGCTGTTCTACTGTAAACTCATATAATCTGTGGAGTATTACTCACAACTGCATGTTGGTCTGGCTCAACAGGAGGCTGCACCAGATGCAGTACACCACCACCATCAACTGATAGAATATGAGGTTTATACAGGTCACTTATAACTTACAAGGGACCAAATGGCAATTAACAAACATACCAAGCACCTTACACTTCATTGTCATTATGCTCTCAAAGACAACCAAGACTGAGGGAAGGCAAAATCAGTAGGAAAATAACTTCACTACAAAATAATCCATTATGGTGAAGAGTTTATCAAATGAATGAGCAGCACTGCAAAGGTGACTGTGAAGAAAGGATGTATGCACATCATGTATTATTTTGGATTTACCCCCTATGTAGGCACTTGTGTCTTGCGGGGTTATTGACTCAGAGGATGTCCCCGCAGAGATGCCTTCGGCCACAGGGCGCCCACTGTTTTGGCTGAGGGCCAGGCCAACTGCTCAGCCTCTGTGAGTGGTGGTGGTGGAGGACCCCCACCTGTTTTTCGGGCCTCCGCTTTTTTTCTGTTGGCTATAACGGGCCACATTTGAGCATACAGAGTAAGCAAATATGTACTTGTAATGTGCTCAGATAATTTCAATAAGTGCTTACAGAAAGAAAATTAATGTAGCCTCTAACTGCAATTGATTTACATCGGACAAACAGACCAAGCACTATGGCTCATAATACAATTACACCTTACCTGTTTGGACTATATTTTTATATTTCATTTTTACTTGCTGCCAGGAACGTTTGGGGCCTGTTGGGTTGCACCTGCGCTCACATCACATCACAAAATAAAATGTATGAAATAACAAATAAAATAACATATGATAAAATAACGTGTTAAATGGGTGGAAATCCCTAGATCAATGTTTAAATTAACACTCACGCATTGACTCTGTCGGCTATGTTTTGCCATGCATGCTCCCTTTCTTTTGCAGCTGAGGCTGTGTTACTTTTTTTCTGCAAAATTTGCATGTTATCGGCATATGCTGCCATCAGAATTTCGGCGTCAAGCGCTGTAAAATACATTGACCGCGCCTTCTTTCCCTCCGTCTCCATGGTGACTCGCTTAATCTGTGCTCCACTAATCAGGGCTTTATGTATCCTCGTGCGCGCGCTTCACTTGGGGTTAAAGCAACTCCGCGTTGATTGAACTACTTGTTATCAGCCTTTCTGAAACCGAATATTCCGAGTTGGACAGTTCGGGGTTACTCAACCCTGAGTATCATTTTTCACTCTGAGTTTTCTAAACTGGCTTCCTGAAACAGGGCCCAGAACTCAAACTAGGAGGGTTTAACTAGACTGGCAATGCATGGCATGGAATGACATAACCTGATGATAGAAGACAAGTGATACACACACAACTAACACGGAGGATGCAACAATTGGCAGGGACAAACACAGAGCTTAACTACATACTGAGGTGATTAGGGAATGTGAAATAGGAGGGACTAGGAGCTTGGAAAGAAAAGCGCCTGGTCTTCTTTAAGTTGCTTGAAGACGTTTCACCTCTCATCCAAGAAGCTTCTTTAGGGTCAAATGTTGGAGAGTGCCAGATTTAACCTCCTAAGACCCAAACTCTTTCATGGCATGCATTTCTAATCATCATATTTTTATTTACTTTTTTCCTTTATACAACCCCCCCCCCCAAAAAAACAAACAAACAAACAAACAAACAAAAAACAAGACAAAAAAAACAAAAGACAAAAACAAACAAACACAATAAGCAGTCTGAGACATGTAGACGAAAAACTAATACAGTATATATAATTTGGTCTACCAGTCATTTACACATTTGTCCTGACAAACTCAACCCGCCATTGGAGTGGGGCTGCCCCTCTCACTATGGTTTTCTTCAGATCATCAGGTAAGTAATCCAATAGCGGGCGCCATATATCCAAAAAAATGTCTTCATTGGCACTCAGTCTTTCCATTGGTAAAACTCTAAAGATTTCTTTATACCACTGAGTTATTGTTGGTGGGTTTTCATTAATTCAATTGAAAAGAATACATTTTCTTGCCAAAAACAATAATTTACATAATAGTATATATTTGTTTTTATCTGGAAATTTGTTCAGAATTGGCAGCCCCAATAAATACTGAGCTGGATCTTTTTGTATTCTGCTTTTAAATATACCTTTTAATTCTTTAGTTACACAGAGCCAGAATTTTGAGATTTTTAAGCAAGTCCAAAGACAGTGCAAGTAGGACCCCGCCGCAGATTCACATTTAATACATTGTGCAGACCTGCTCGGATCAATTTTATTCAGAAAAATAGGCGCTCTATACTGTCTATGTAAAATTTTATATTGTGTTTCTTTAAATCTGTTACAAAGAAATAAAGAATGCACAGATTGTATGCACTCACTCCAGGCATGATCATCACAATGACACTGGAGGTCACCCTCCCAACTCCTAATCAGTTTTCCAATATTACACAGCAAAATCTCCAGTGTTAATTTAACACTGGAGATTTTGCTGTGTACATTTCCAAAATTTCATATTCATGTAAGTCAGATATTTTATATTTATTTCTTCTATTCTAACAGTAAATCAGTTGGAGCATTCTAAACTGTTGATATTGCTTTTTGTGTCTTAAGCTGTTTGGATGCACAGCAACCCTTTCATTTAAAATCTTGTAGAATTTGTCCTTTTTTTGTGCTTTTCTAGCCGGGTGAAGATGCAATGCTATACCTGGAGAAGCGGCCTCTCTCCTCCCCAGTGCTGCTTTTTGATGGAACAACCAGCATTGTTGCTGTAGGAAACATACCAGTGACCACTCTCCCCTTGGAGGATTTCTGGGAAGGAATGTTGGTGTTGATGGCATATTACTACACCTTGCACTTAACATACCCAAAATGTGTTGCAACGGTCCTCTCTGTCATACAAACTGAGGTAATCACTGATGCCATCCATGATCAAGATGCCACTAGTGCATATAAGAAAGCAATAGCTGAGTGGAAGTCGTTCTTTGAAAAATAGGTGAATACCAAGCAGGATTTTATCAGGTCATTTGCAGTTTGTTTAGTTTTGTAGTACGTTTGTACAACTTTGTTCCTAATTTGCCTAGCAATGTCCTGAGAAACGGCTTTACTTATAATGCTTTACAAATGAAAGTTGTTGTTTTTTTTTCTTAGTGACACTTTACCTGAGGCATGTAAAGTTTTAAGTCAGTAATGCCATTATTTACAACATTGTGAGACTATGTGACTGTCACAAAAGTTTAAGGCCAAAAATGTAATTTCTTTTCTCTGTTTAGGCCTTTTAAAGGGTTGATTTAGACTTTTAGGGATTCTGCAGCAGCCCTATATTGTTCAAAAAAAGTATTTTGTTCTCATGAGAGAAATAAATGTTGACATATATCACTCTTGTCCTGGTTGTGATTTCAGTAGAAGCCAAGGAGTATTCTAGGAAAAAGGTCTGTTTTAAGGTTTTTTTGCCTGGATTTAATATCGATTCGGCTCTATTTTAAGATAAGCCAACCTGAATCAAGAAACAAATTAATCATACTTCACTAATATTGAGTAGTTTTTCATAGTATTAGAACTATTTTTCTTGTTGCAGTGCATTCATTTGCTGCAAGTAAGAATTCAAAACATAAAAAAAGACTGTAATTTAGCATATTTAACTTACTTTTGGGACTTGATATCAAGTAATTTTATCTTAAATTGAGCTTTTTAAAGCTTATTTTAACCCTCTTCAATTCTCGAATGTGTTCTTTTATTTCTGGATTAAAAAATCTTATTTCAAGATTTCTTATTAAGTAAAATAAACTTGCTGCATGGACAGATAATTTCACTTGTTTTCAGTGCTTTTTGTATCAAATGTAGTATTTTTTCCTAAATATAGACTAGCCATTTTTGCAGTGTGATCTGGTGAAGAAGTTGTCAGACACGAGCTTGTGATCCAAAGGTAAGGAACTATTTTTCTATAATAAGTTTTTACTTTCAAAATGTTTGTATGTATATTGTGTTCTTAATCAAAAATAAATTTTGACAGTCAAAAATGTATCTTATGAATTCATTTTAAATACAGTACATGATTGTAGTATGAACAGCACTTTGATGTTAAACGACAGTAAATCGGTGAATGATCACTGCCTGTACCTGTTAAACATCAGACATAATGTCTCAGTGTTACTGATGTACAATAATTCACATCAATTCAATTTTATTTATACAGCGCTGTAGAAGATGCAGGGTAGACCCGACCACATTCTTTTATTTTCAGACTTTTTTCTTTTATTTCGGTGGTCGTTTCGAACACTTGCCTGCAGCTTTTACACACACCACAAAAACAGGACCCAGTTCATTCTACTTTTAAGCCGTTGAGGCATGACTGCTCATGTCGCTCAGGTGTGTCTGCCTCCCTCGCAGCCATGCCACAGACCACACCCCGCCACAAGCTCGAAATCACAACAGTTGCCCCAAGGAGCTTTATATTGTAAGGTAGACCTACAAACTATATTCTGTGTTATAAAAGCTATATATAACTATATATATTCAATTCAATTTGACTTATATAGCGCCAAATCACAACAACAGTTGCCTCAAGGCGCTTTATAATGTACAGTAGATCGTACAATGGTAAATGGACTAGTTCTTATATAGCGCTTTTCCACTCTTCTGAGCACTCAAAGCACTTTTACATAACTTGTGCATTCACCCATTCACACCCATTTGCACAAGCACAACTGACATTCATACACATTCATACTCCGATGAATGCATCGGAGAGCAATTTCGGGTTAGTATCTTGCCCAAGGATATTTGGCATGCAGACTAGGGGAAGCCGGGAATCGAACCACCACCTTCCGATCAGTAGATGACCTGCTCTACCACCTGAGCTACAGCCACCCAATAATACATACAGAGAAAAACCCAACAATCATATGACCCCCTATGAGCAGCACTTTGGTGACAGTGGGAAGGAAAAACTCCCTTTTAACAGGAAGAAACCTCCGACAGAACCAGGCTCAGGGAGGGGCGGGGCCATCTGCTGCAACCGGTTGGAGTGAGAGAAAGAAGACAGGACAAAATTACATGCTGTGGAAGAGAGCCAGAGATTAATAACAGGTATGATGCAATGCAGAGAAGTCTATTAACACACAGTGAGTGAGAAAGGTGACTGAAGAAGAAAAACTCAATGCATCATGGGAATCCCCGGCAGCCTGCGTCTATTGCAGCATAACTAAGGGAGGATTCAGGGTCACCTGGTTCAGCCCTAACTATATGCTTTAGCAAAAAAGAAAGTTTGAAGCCTAATCTTGAAAGTAGAGATAGTGTCTGTCTCCTGAATCCAAACTGGAAGCTGGTTCCACAGAAGAGGGGCCTGAAAACTGAAGGCTCTGCCTCCCATTCTACTTTTAAATACTCTTAAGTTTTAAGTCTGTCTTGATCTTTCGTTAATTAATAGGCTGGTGTGAAAAATTGCTGCCACACCGCCCCCTCGGCCTGTGCTTCGTTAGAATGACTCGGGGGTGTTGATTCATTTAAAGTAACATAATCATCCTGCTGCAACCAGGTTTCTGTAAGGCAGAGTCAGTCAATTTGTTCGTCAATTATTCATTCATGTACTAACAGAAACTTTTAACCTTTAACCGTTAGGGCCCTAAACTCCCCAGTACATATCTGACCTGCTGAAACTTCATTCATTTTCCTGAGTTTTAAGGTCATCAGGTCAGAGACTGCTGGTGGCCCCACACACTCGATTTAAAACTCGTGGTGATTGGGCCTTTCAGGCAGTGGCACCACGGTTGTGGAATTCTCTTCCACTGTTTTCAAGCTGAACAGACTTCACTGATTCTTTTAAAAAGCAGCTGAAGACATTTTTATATAGACAAGCTTTCAAGTAATTTGTTGTTTTTTTGTTGTAATTTTTTTGTTTTATGTTGTTATATGTTCTATTTTCATTGCTTGAATTGTAAAGCACTTTGTGATTTTTATCTGTGAAAAGCACTATATAAATATTTTTTTCTTACTTACTTATTTACTTACTCTAAGAAAGACCTAATGTGTAATAATTTACATGTCACTGTTATTCTCTTTGGTGCTGTTGAGGATACTGTATTGTTCTTTCTTTGTGATTTTTGGATAGTCATATTTTGGGGGGTTTAATAAATTTGTCCATATTTCTAGAAATGAGAGCTGCTCCATCCAAAGTGGGATGGATGCCGTCTCTCCTAACAAGACCAGGTTTCCTCCAGAAGGTTTGCCAATTATCTATGAAGCCCACATAATTTCTGGGACACCACTCAGACAGACAGCAATTTAAGGAGAACAGTGTGCAACAGAATTAGGCAAAAGATGTTTTTCTTTTAAAAAACAAAGCCTGAATAAGTTTTCTTTGGTGAACATCCTTTCCACTTAAAAGAGGACAATCTTTTTAAAACCAGTGTATTGGCAGGTATTTTCTGCTGTTGTCTTTCTTCTGTCTCTTCATATGTTCACAGGCTCACTCCAACATGATGCTGAGATCAGGACTCTGTGTGGGTCTGACCATCTGCTGCAGGACTCTGTCTTTTTTTCTTCCTATTTAATGTGAAGATGTGATGATGAGAGGGGATAGCCTAACATGGTGCTCTGGCTGTGAGCACAGAACCTCCACCCACATTTTGTTCAAACCTTCTGTTTGTGGAGGACAGCTAATAAGAACAAAGCTGGCTTAAAGAGGAGCTAAAACAGACTGTCAGGGGTGATGAATTTAGGGTCTGAAAACAAAACCAAGGCAACCAAAGCTATTTTAATACAGTCAAAAGATCCCTGTGAAAATGAGCATTATGTGTACATTTCAATAAATAAAATAATATATTGAAATAGTAAAGGGAACCATAAACTGGTCTTATGATGTTAATGAAATGCATCCATATCATATTATTAAATGTTTTCAAGTAAAGTCTTCCAGATTAATTCTACAATAACATATGAAAGTGATCATCAAGGAACAGTTCGTGTATTTTTTTTTCTTGTTGTGGTTGTTGCTCAGTTTGGTTTGGAGTGAAGCCTGAAGGAGAAAAGCTTCCAACCACAAAGTTATTATGACCTGAATAAACATTTGTGTATTTTTCATAGGGCTGTTTTATTACATTTGATCGTGGTTTTGGCTTTCATTTCATGTAAATATTTTTATTTACATGTCTTACTCAGAACATTGAAAAGTGTTGTACAAATACATGTGTGTTGTTTAATGATAAATAACCCTGATTTTTGTGTGATGTTTGCAGCGTTTGATAGAATAAAGTGGCCTAAAAATAACATTTGAAGCTAAAAATAAGAATATTAAACTGTTATAGAATTAATAATAAAAAAAATTCATACATAAAAATATGTTTAAAAAAGATGAGACCAGTGAAAAAACAGCAAGGACTGAAGGAATTTCACATTAGATTTTTAAATGGAATTATTCTGCTTACCTGGACCAGAACAAGGGACATCAATGACAATGACATTGTGTCAACACTGAAGCTTCTCTACTCCCTGTATACACAGGACTGGGGTACAGCCTCAGTGCCATCATTAAATGTGTGCTGACATAACTATGATGGGCATGATTGTTGATGACGATGATTTTGCGTATATCTCAATGCATGCTCAGTCATCCAGGCAAGTAAATTCCAAAAGGTTTGTTCTGTTCATCTGGAGGTCTAAAAAAAATCGTGATTATAGTTTTTTTTTTCAATTATTGTTCATGAATTTAGTATTTATTAAATTCAGTGTACTTGTGAGATGCAGAGACTGATTAAAGAGACTCGACGTCACTCTGCCTACTCATACCTGAGCCAAAGGTAACGTTGATGTGGGCGGGCTGACAGATGGGAGGAGAGAGAGGCACAGACGTCGAAGTTTTCCAGTCGTCGTTTACAGGAAGTGAGAGAAAGCAGCGGGAGAACAGTGCCTCACACTAAGCTGCTTCACAAACACTGAAGAATGATTTTCCATCAGCAGTGATTCCAGGTGTTCACATTTTACATGAAGTATTGAAGGTAAGCGCGGCATTAAGTTCTGCTTCCTCCTGGAAGTTCACGTTCGTAGTTCTGCTTCCTTGTTGGAGTTGTTTTCATATGTGTGTAACAGGGAATGAGATACAATAATAAGTTATATTAGATCATGTGACTGTTGCTGGTTTGAAGAAGAGATGCAGAGCTCTGTGGTAAAGAACCGGAGGTCTCGGTCACGGTAGAGTTCTCGGTTGTAGCGGTTTGAAAGGCTACGATAGTCACGTGATCTTAAAACAATCTGTACACAACTTCATCGCCATCATCTTCATCAGACACCAGATCTTCCTCACACAGCTCTGCTCCATGCATGGTTCCTCTCTCTCTGTCTCTCATTTATTTTCTGGGAGAACACAAATTTGTAACCTGCTGTCAGAGTCACAGATATTATGACACAAACATTATTTGCCCTTTTTATTTAAAGAAAATGATCTTTTATCTTTATACAAGTTTCCACATTCTTTCACAACAAAAGCCCTGATAAGAATTAAAGTGTTTCTGACCAGTGATAATCTAGAGGGCTTTAAATTTGAAAAGTTTGTATAAACCAGGGGTGGGCAATTCGTTTTACCAAGAAGGTCACGTGAGAAAATGAGACTGTTGTGGAGGGCCTCTCCAATAAGCTGAACTTAAACACACACATACTCACACGCTGCTGTGGGTTGCGTGTTTTTTTTTGTTTGTTTTTTTTTTGCCTGTCCCGTTTGGCTCTTTTGCCATCAGAATTGTTGTCTAAAGGCAAAGAAAGATGCCCAACGGATTTACTTTACCAAACTGACCATCCCAGCCTTGCCGTAATGGTCCATTTGATTCACCTTTTATTGTTTATTTTATTTTCACTTACTGAATACGGGACAGACTTGACTGGGGGAAAGAAGGGGAGAAAGAAAGAGGGGAAGAGAAACAGCTGAGAAGAGGGACGGGGGAGAAGGGCAAAAGACAAAAACCAACAGAACGGGCAGAGAAAAAAAATGCATATATCAATCACCTGGATCACCTGCTGAGAAAGAAAAAAGAAAACAAGCAGAAGAGAACAAGAGTAATAGAATAAACAACATCACAATAATATATGGGAATATGACAGTAAATACTAAATGTTAAACATTATTGTGCAGCACATAAGATCAACAGAACACAGTGTGCTTTGAGGTAGGAGCCAAAAAGGGTGTAGTTTGTGGGTGTGATCACCCGTGTGTACACCTGTGAGCATGGACGCGCTTGTTTTTAAAAGGTTCCTTCATGTAATGATCTGCTAGAGGGTGTGGGGGGGCCACAGCCCCGTCCTCCAGGGCATGAAGCAGGTATGGAGGAGATCAAAACTCCAGACATCCAGAGGCCCCCAGAACACAAGAGACCAAGGAAGACCAACAGAGGGGCAGCCGCGCCACTGTCCCGGAAAGAGCTGAGGAGAGTCCCAGATGAGGGCTCACTCAGCAGCCTCGGAGCAGAAGACAGGGGGAGTTGCAGTGACGCGCCCGTGAGCTCCGCCGGCAGCCAGCCGTGCCTGAGTGACCGAGCCCCAGGCCGAGAGGCCGGGGGCATCCCACCTCCAAAGTGGCCCGAGCGAGCCCCAGGCTCCAGGGTTGCGTGTTTTAATTACATAATTTTATTCGAGTTTCAAGCTGAAGTTTGACGTTCACGTCCAATTAGGGCTGGGTGATATGACCTAAAATCCATATCACGGTATAATTTGAAGCATGCGCGGGAACAATATATATCACGATATATTCGTTTCTTCTGTATAACATATTTTACACACTATAAGGCACTATTAAAATCCTTTAATTTTCTCAAAAATCGACAGTGCGCCTTATGTGTGAATTCTGGTTGTGCTTACTGACCTCAAACCAATTTTCTGTGGTACACGGCGCAGAAATCTGTCAAAAATGTTTTAGTATGACTTTGGTATGCTGCGAAGCCGCACCGCTTGATGCATTGTCGGAGCATTACGGCTGCCGTAGTCTGGAGCCTCATGGAGTAATCTGGGTCCAAAACTCTGTCTGCTTCAGGTCCCAAAGTCAAACGAACACTGAGAGTTACAAACTGTCTAAATTCTTTCATCTTTAATAAAATCATCAGCGTTGCTGCTTTACCAGGTGTAACAATTAAGTTTAACATCCAGGCATCCATGAAAACAGAATGTATTAAATTCAACGGCATTAGAAGTTAGCAGGAAGTTAGCTCGCTAGTTTCCACCTAAACATGATATGCCATGTTCTGACTGAGAGATTTCTGAGAAAATTAAAACGCACAGCTCTGCTACCACTTCCGACATAAATGAAGACAGAAAACTAAACAGCAGTGACGTTTGTAGTGTTACTGAAGTTGGGCTAGCTGGTATATATTGATGTGCTACGTGATTGCTACCAAAACAGCTACATTAGCATAACATTAGCACAGTGAAGCTGAAGGATGGCCGCTAACCTTTTTCCACTCGATAAAAGTTAACGTGAGGGTTTCTGGTGGTCAGGGACAAATGCAATTGCATGGCAGGATGCTATAAACGGACCAAACTTCAGTCAGGAGAACAACTGAGATAATCCATCCACAGGTTAGTCATTAATATACTGCAACAACATGGGAATAGAGCAGCTGCGAGAGAATTTTGCATTAATGAACCAATGGTAGGTAAGTGGAGGAAGCACAGTTTTTGGCTTTCTCCATCTTCCAAAAGTGCTTCATCTCTTTGCTATTACTGTCACCTGGCATAATTTGCAGATGATGTTGTTTGCAGCTGCTGCAATGCTTTCGGCCAAAACAGGCGCAGCTTGATGACACCATCAACATGCGCTATCGCGGTAGAGCGGTATATTCAAAATCTCTACCGTTGGCCAAATGTAATCGTTTCTACTGTATACCGTTTATACCCCCCACCCCGACGTCCAATCACAGTTCTTCATTTGGGTGATAGAAAAGTAACAACCGTCCATGTCAGTAATGTTGTCATTAGTGAAATACAAAGCAGTCAGTTTCCATCCATCAAATGAACAAACAGCAGACATGCTGTCCTTCATGTATAATATGATTCCTTCATTTTCCAGGTGGTAACTATGATGACTCATTGAAACACTGAACCAGTTCAGTCCAGAGGACTTTGCTAAGTTCAGGTCACTTGAAGTGGAGAAAAATCTATCATCCAAGCCATGGGACCAATTCAAAAAAGCAGAGACACAACATGTAGTGGAGCTGATGGTGGAGACGTACAGAGGAGAGAGTGTGGAGGAGACCAGAAAGGCTTTAATGAAGATGAACAGGACTGATCTGGTGCAGAGATTATCAGGTATCACCTCAGGAACCACAAATAAGAGAACAAAGAATTAAATATGTGAGAATACTGCACATAGTTCATCACATTCATATGAAACCAGGTGCTGACTGATAGAAAAATCTCTTGACTCTGTGTTGTGTAGTGAATGATGAACAAAGACGTTTATATTTTCGTGCTGCTTTTTATAACGTGGATTAGAGCAGAATATGTGCAGGTCAGGCAGGCTGGCTCATTACAGGAGGCTCAAACACAGCACACTACAAAATAATAGCAGCTTATAGCCGGTGTGCAGTGATATTATGTGACTGTTTCAGGACTTCACAATTATTATGGAATCACATACAACATAAACACTGTTACACAAGCTCAGTTACAGTATTTTGATCAGATCAGAACAAAAACATCCAACATCATTCAACATGGTTGGAAAGTCTTCAAGCAGCTCTACAGATTATGTCACTATTAACCCTCATCATACTGACTGAAGTCTGTGGTATATTTTTGTTGATTTGTTTTTTTTTTTCTATCCCTAAAGTTTTTAATGAATTTGTCAGTTTGTTGCTAATGTTTCACATAATTTTTTATTTCTGCTTTGATTGGTGCTTCTTTAAAAATACAAATGTTTTGGGGTCCAAGAGGAATCCAGTCAAACAGACAATTCCACCTTTACAGTTTTAATAAATGGAACTGGTCTTAAATTAGCTATGAAAAGATGCCCCTGAGACAATCCAGCACATAAGAGCAGGGTGCAAGATGGCAACATGTCAGGGCATTAATGGAATGCCACAACCAAGTCGCCGGCATGGTATACAGAAACATCTGTGCCAAGCAGTGTTGGTCAAGTTACTTAAAAAAAGTAACAAGTAAATAATTAGTAATTACTCCTCAGAAAAAGCTATCCAATTACTTTACTGATTACTTATTTTCAAAAGTAATTATTTACTTAGTTACTTAGTCCATCCATCCATCCATCCATTTTCTTCTGCTTATCTGGGGCCGGGTCGCAGGGGCAGCAGCCCAAGAAGAGAAGCCCTGACCTCCCTCTCCCCAGCCACCTCCTCCAGCTTGTCCAGGGGAACACCAAGGTGTTCCCAGACCAGCCCAGAGATATAATGTCTCCAGCACATTCTGGGTCTGCCCCAGAGCCTCCTGCCAGTGGTACATGCCCGGAACACCTCACCTAGGAGTAGAGATGGACCGATCCGATATTACGTATCGGTATCGGTCCGATACTGACCTAAATTACTGGATCGGATATCGGAGAAAAATAAAAAATGTAATCCGATCCATTAAATATCACGAAAGCATCTCACAAAACTTGCAACACGCCGTAACTCACCTCAGAACGTTAGCACGTCGGAGCAGTATGCATCAGGTGATAGAGCGGCTGTGGCATGCGGGACCTGTCGGTGGTCTGGATAGCATGTGGAGCTTCGCTAGCAACCCGGCATTTCATCTCCGACAAAGTTATCCCCGAGAGAAGTAAAGCAAGTGTGTAAGTCCATCTCTGAATGTAAAGCATTCCTGCGTTAAGCTTAACAAGCGATATATGGAGCGACTGCCTCTCCTGCTGCTACTTCAATCATGAAACTGCTTAATGATCAGCTGATCGGCTTTTCTGTCGCGAGTCCGTCTGTCTTGTTTGTTTTTGGCCCACTTTGCACCAGAAAGAGGAAACCAGCGGCTGAACAACAGCAGCACGTTTAAGCTTGATAAGCTGTTGTTAGAATTTATTTAATATTACTTTCTACTCGAGGATCTTTTTCTATGTAGCTGACGGCTGGTAACTGTGCAGGGGCGGATCTAGCAAAGTTTAGCCAGGGGGGCCGATAGGGCATGAACAGGGAAAAGGGGGCACAAAGACATACTTTTCTTTCTTATTCTCATTTAAAATGTCTAATAAATAAAAGCTGTTAATAAATAATTATCTGACACCCAAAGTTTTAATTTGATGTAAAATGAATAGAAGTCAATTACTGTATATAGTGACTATTAAGTCTAATATATATACCCTAGTAAGCTATAGCACTTTTTCCTTTGGGAAGGTACCATCTGTGCAGTCTGCAATTTTGTTGAAGAAAGATGTTGAATCTATTTAATATTTCTTGAAAAATAATTGATTTCTGTGCATTTTTTTTCACACTGCATCAAATTAAGGTTGATTACGTCGATTAAGCATCATGAGGTGGAGCGTGAGGGGTGGTTCCCTATTTTTTATTTATTTATTTTTGTTGCTGGGAGTTGGAACCCTATTAGTTAGGTTGCTTAATATTTACGCTAAGTACTCTTTAAAATACCAGAATAGGGAGGATGGTGTAGGTTTAAGTTTATTAGATTGATCAGTATTGCTGAACTATGAAACATTTTTTTTTGCATACAGGTATAACAGAATAGCTTTAGTGTAGTTGTTGTTTTAAACTTGAGTATGAACTTATACAAAATGCAGCAAGATATTTAAAAAAAACCGTTTTGTTGATTAAAAAACACTATATCGGATTCATATCGGTATCGGCAGATATCCAAATTTATGATATCGGTATCGGTATCGGACATAAAAAAGTGGTATCGTGCCATCTCTACCTAGGAGGCATCCATGTCAGATGCCCGAGCCACCTCAACTACCTCCTGTCGTTGTGGAGCAGCAGCTCTACTCTGAACCCCTCCTGAATGGCTGAACTTCTCAACCTATCTCTAAGGGAGAGGCCAGCCACCCTTTAGAAGAAGCCCATTTCTGCCGCTTGTATCTGCAATCTTGTTCTTTCGGTCACTACGCACAGCTCGTGACCACAAGTGAGGGTAGGGACGTAGATCGACCCATCGAGCCCATCACCCACCAGGAACGAATCCGACTTACTGCTGGCTATGCGGACCAAGCTTTTGCAATGGTTGTATAGGGATTGAGTCGCCCTTAGCAATGGGCCAGACACCCCATACTCCCGGAGCACCCCCCACAGGACCCCCCAAGGGACACGGTCAAATGCCTTCTTCAAATCCACAAAACACATGTTGACTTGTTGGGCAAACTCCCATGCACCCTCAAGTATCCCTGAGAGGATGAAGAATGGATCCAGTGTTCAATGACCAGGACGAAAACCGCATTGTTCCTCCTGTATTTGAGGATCAACTAACCGAAGGACTCTCCTTTCCAGCACCCTGGCATAGACATTTCAAGGGAGGCTGGTTTTCTTTGTTATTATCTTTCATTTCGATTTAATTCTGGTTAAGATTTTCTAGTTCTGAGGTTTATGTGTCTGTTTCTCTGTACTGTGTTAGCATTGTGTCTCTGTCTTCATGTCATTTCCTGTTTTACTTTGATAGTCCCTGTCCTGTGTGTAGTGTGTCTGGTTTTGCTCCCCATAGTCTCGTCAGCCCTGATTTGACCCAGCTGTGTTTCTTTCCTGTCTCTCATCCCCTGATTGCTCCCCAGGGGCGGAGTGTGGGGGTGG
Organism: Astatotilapia calliptera; assembly: GCF_964374335.1. Classification (NCBI taxonomy): domain Eukaryota; kingdom Metazoa; phylum Chordata; class Actinopteri; order Cichliformes; family Cichlidae; genus Astatotilapia; species Astatotilapia calliptera. The sequence goes on along the minus strand of NC_137432.1, from coordinate 37,053,567 downwards.
CTTACTGGGATTAAGCCCGGGTTGTTTTGTCAGAAGCCCGGGGTCTTTTGGAGTGTAATTTTTTCATAGTTAGATGCCTGGCTGACAACTGTATAAAACAAAAAGTACACACAATATTCGAAGCACATAGTGCACACTGTGGGAATTTACGACTGTGCGTGAATCCCCCCTGATGTTGGTATGATCCGAGCTCAGGCACTAAGCGACTGAGCGAGAGGGCGGGGCAGCTGCTGCCTACGAGTGCGCTGTTGGAGAAACGGAGCCAGCCATACTAAGGAGAGCTTAAGTTTGACCAGGTACCAAAGCAAATCATTCGTACCGTACAAATAATGTAAATATGACGGTGAATCACGAAAGATTGATATCAAACTGATCACTTGACCAATATTACGTTACTCGCTCTTCAAGTGAATCAACAAATGGCGAAATGAAAAGCCGAACAACAACAATGCTGTTTCTTTAGAGAGTCTTAGCTTACATGTGTTTATGTCATATTTTCAGTTGTTTCCCTCCACGGCTAAATAAATCGGTTTCAGTAATTTACTGATATACAAGAATGGACATAAGGAGCTTCTTTCAAAGAAAAAAACTCTGGTAGTATTTTATATATTATGCTTTGTATGTTGTTCAGTATATTTCTATGCAAAACAAGAGGAATTTCACTACACAGCAGTATATTCTGTGTATTGAAATTAAGAGATATCAACCAAAACACCAGAAAAAGAACTGTGGAGCTCCATAAGTGTGGCTCAATTATGAATACAATTTGGTGCCATTTACAATTAAGAAATGCAGATAGTTTCTCTCTTTACTCTTAAAGTTAACAAATATGTTATTGATAAATATATTATTTATCAATCTAAAAAAAATAAACATTTAGTCTGATTTGATGTTACAATTAAAAAAGGGTTTGTGTTTTGATCTGAAGAGTAAATATCTGGTTTCAACTGTATATTTGATGATTGTCAGCACAAAGAGGGAGAGAGAGGAACAGAGAGGGAGAGAGAGGAACAGAGAGGGAGATGGAGAATGAGGACAGAACAGAGGTGGAACAAGAGCAGGTGAGACACATGTTAGTCAAATGGTTGTTTACCAAAAGTATCACCGTATCATAGGTCCTCATGTATCTCGTACCTAGTGTTTCTTTTTAGGTTTGTTATTTTTCAAATTCTATATTTATTAAGTTATTCAGGCTTGTTTGCACAACAAGGCTAAATAATTATATGAACTTTTCTCAATCTAAATAGTGTACTTTGGTAGAATTAAAAAAAATAAGTGTAGTGCAGGTCTATGATGATTTTTAGTGCTACTATCATCCAGTTCTGATTCTGGTTCAGTCTTGGTTAAGTCCTCAGTAGTCCTGATTTTGAACTGTTGTAGTCCTGTTTTAATTCCGGATCAGTTCTGGGTCTGGTTGAATTGAGATTTAGTCCCTGTGTCTTGATGCAGCCCCGACTTTGTTCTGCCTTGCTGCTTAATTAAAAAACTAGTTTATGGTGTCCTGCATATGTGATATATATTTTTCCCATATGAAGTCATTCTTTTTTGAACAAAACTCAAAACAGAGCCTATTAATCTTTCAGTCATTTCTAACCCCCCCCCCCCCCCCCCCAAAAAAAAAAAATAAACAAATAAATCCCACATGCATACTACCCTTTAGGGCTAAGCCCCGGGTGTTTCAAATGTCTGGCTCCGCCTCTGTTGCTCCCTCTGTGTATTTAAGCCCTGTGCTTCTCTGTGTCAGTGTCGCGTCATTAACGTCTGCTCACCATCTGTCCTGCCTGTGTGTTCTGTTCCTGAGTGTTCTGCACCTGTGTCATTTTGAGTTTTGTAGTTTTGATCAGCAATAAAGCTGAGATTGTTCTCTGAGTTTACCTCTGCCTCCAAGAGTCCTGCACTTGGGTTGACTTCGCCTACCTACACAGAGAGCCTTGACAGATGGCTCCTCTCACCTCTGGTGTCCACCATTTGGTTCGGTGATTACCACCATGACAGGCACCAACTACATTGCGGCCGCAATTCAGTGCAGTGGCTTCGGCAGTGGAGATGCTGAACATGGTCCATTCAAACTCAATGTCCCCAGTCTCCCTCGGAATCATGTTGAAGCTCTTCCAGAGGGGTGAGTTGAAGATCTTGCGGACCGGGGCCTCTGCTAGGTGTTCCCAGCATGCCCTCACTATACGTTTAGGCGCGCCAGGTCTGTCCAGCGTCCTCCCCCACCACCTGATCCAACTCACCACCAGGTGGTGATCAGTTGGCAGCTCAGCCCCTCTCTTTACCCGAGTGTCCAAAACATTTGGCCTTTTGTTTGGTGATACGATTAAAATATCGATCATCAACCCGTGGCCCAGATTCTCCTGGTGCCAGCTGCACTTATGGACACTCTTATTTTTGAACATGAAAATACTGCCCGGGCTCAGATCCGGTCCATTCCTCCCAATCACAACCCTCCAGGTCTCGCTGCCATTGCCCACGTGAACATTGAATTCTCCCAGTAGGACAACAGAGTCCCCAGGAGGAGCACCCTACAGTATCCCATCCAGGGACTCCAAGAAGGCTGGGTACTCTGAACCACCAGTCGGCGCAAAAGCGCAGATGACGGTCATGACCCCTTTTCCGACCAGGAGGCAAAGGGAACAAACCTTCTCGTCGTCTAAGGAGCTTTGAAAGAGCGTCTGAACTTCTTTAAGTTGCTTGAAGACCTTTCACCTCTCATCCAAGACGCTTCTTCAGTTCTAGGGTCAAATGGTGGAGAGTCCCAGATTTAAGCCCTGTGGGAGTAACCCGCCGAGAGGGAAAATGGACCCCCTAATGATCCACTACCTTATCACATTAGCCAAGGTGTGATAATGGGTGTGGGTCACAATCAGCCAAGGTTTCAGGTGAGTTCATTGTGAAACCTAGCCCCACCCTATCATGTGATTTCCTGAGGTCAGATGGCCCAGGATGTGAGTGGACGTTAAGGCATCTGGGAAGGGAACATACCGGCAGCAAGCCGAGGGGATCCCAAGATACCCACCCCAGCCCCCCACCTCTCACCAGGGGCAACTCCAGACTGAGACAGAGTCCAGCCCCTCTCCAGGAGGATGGTTCCAGAGCCCGGGCCATGCGTTGAGGTGAGCCCGACTATATCTAGCCGGTACCTCTCAACCTTACACACTAGCTCAGGCTCTTTCCCCACCAGAGAGGTGACATTATATGTCCCAATAACCAGTCTTGGTAGCTGGGGATCAGTCCGCCAGGTCCTCCTCTCCTGGCTGCTGCCCGGCTCACAATGCACCGACCCCTATTGAGCCTCTTGCAGGTGGTGAGCCTACAGGAGAATGGGCCCATGTCCCTTTTTTAGGCTGTGCCTGGCCGGGCCCCATGAACTAAGGCCTGGACACAGACTCTTGCCCTCGGGCACTGTTAAGAAATAGAGAGAGATTTTTAATGTGTATCTGCTCATTAGATTGTTTTATGTACTTTAATAATGAAGGCTTGTAGAGCAAGGCCACTTTTGACTCACAAACTAAGTGCTCAGCCAGACTGAAAAACAGGAAGTTTTAGTGCACAGGCATATTAATAGATAAGACACAGAAAAGAAGAACTTTCCATATAAGCAATGTTTGAAACTGTGTGTGCCGTGTGTGACGTCTGAAGTACAGAAATAACACCATATAAGACACATGTTGAGCTAAAAATGTTAGAGATCCTGCAGCTGGCGTTTGAGCTGTGCAGGGGTGTCTCTCTTCTGGAAGATGATTGAATAAAAAGAAATATAAATGTTTTAACACACTATGAGTCGGTTTTCTCTGTTCTATCACGGGGACAAAAGAATCGGGGTTAATAGTAGGGCTGAACGATTATGTAAAATAATCTAATTGCGATTTTTTTGCCCCAAGATTGCGATGCGATATGCGATTATTTTTTAAGGTCTTTGTCTTCTGTATTATTAAACAAAGACAAGCAATACATCATATAGTATGGCCAATACTATATTACATTAATTTTAAACTGTTCTTTCCTGGAAGACAGACCTCTGTTATGATGACATGAGGTGATGCATGAATTGATGACTGACATTTTTATTTAACTTCTTCAATCACAACAGTATATTTGAACATACACAATAGTTTATTTTTAGCTTACAAACATCTGAGCATAAAGTGCTGACAAGGAACCCTGGTGTAAACATTAAAATGAAAGTCAGTACAATGTGCAGATTGCAGAAATATACATAAACAAAATCAGTGGCTTTACCACACTCAGTTTTTCGACATCTGTGAACTACTAGACAGTCATTAAATTAAAAAATAATATTAAATAAATAAAACTAATAAATAAAAAATACACACATCTTACTGATCTCTGCAGTCAGTAACATTACACATAAAGTGAAACATAATAGCAATTGTATAAACACACACACAAACACGCCTTTAAAGTTTAAAGGCGTGAAATTGGACGGTCTAGTTCTGATTAGCGTCACCGCTGTCTCGGTGGAGTTTAATAAACTCGGCCGTCTGCTTCTTGCTATCTAAAATATAACCAGACACTGGTGTAAATTCTCGACTGTCTCATACTTCTGTTTAATAAGTTTTCTGTTTGACGTTTAGTCAGCTGTGTGAAAACCAAGGAGGAACCCACCCGGGGGATTAATAAAGTTTTATTTTATCTAATCTAATAACTTTAATCTCAGCCAAACCGATTTACTCACAAACAAACAAAACACTGAAAAAAGCCCAACAATAACATTTTTAGGTTGTCTAAGTGACTTATATATTACGTTTAACCCGAGCAGCGAAACTCCGCGGTGATCTGAAAATGATGTGCCGGGAGTTGTGCCGCTCTCGGCCGCATCAGTAACCCTCGAGCTCCCGGCTAGCTGTCGAGCTGGTGGGTAGCAGACGCCTCTGAAAACGTCGAAGCACTTTTGCAAATATGGGATATCTTGATAAACCGAGCAGATATTTGATGTTTACACAACTACTTTCTCGCCTGAAAATATGTTAAAAGTTTATTTTGTGACCCAGAAAGATTAGTATGAGTAATTTTAAAACTTAGTAGCGGCCGCCATTGCTGGAAACTGGAGTTTGGCTGGGCCGCGCTATGAATTCTGGGATATGGTAGTAATTTGGACAGCCTTCGGCGCGTCGCTGTGACGTAATCGGTCTACAAATGCGGCCTCAGGAGGATGCAGCCCATGAATTTGGACATGTCCAGAGTATAATCGCAGCCTCTGCGGTTAGAAAATTGCACTTGATCATGTCGCGATATTATCGCAAATGCGATATATCGTTCAGCCCTAGTTAATAGCACCCTCTCCGGGCCTTGCTACTGTCTGAATTAAGATTAACTGTGCTAATATAGTATACCAAAATGAAAAAATAACTCAAATTTCAGATATTTGAGGTTGTGCTGAAAATAATGATACCAAACAAGGCAAGAAAAACATATTTTAAAGGTGAAATATAGAGGTAAAATCAAAAGTAGTCAAAAACGGCCAATTATACCCTGGACCCCAGAGGGTTAAAACTATTTTCACCTTTTTAGCAGGATTGGGGCGGGTGAAGGTGTGCAGGTGTGCCATAGCAGTCATGTCAGTGGGAGGATCTGGGAGTTTCTCTGTGAATTTCACATTCCTGTGGCAACGCCCATATGGAAAAGAAATAGTAAAAACTTAAGTGGCCACTTTCATGAGTAAATCATATAAGGCTTACATGATTTACTCATGAAAGTGGCCACTTTCTCATTACTTTCATACATTGTTTTAGTAAGTATCCAAAACATACAAGTTTCATTATATAATTTTTCAAGGGATCTTATATCTGTTTTCACTCTTATATGCTTTTCATACAAGTTTCACACAAGACAGATACAAACTTTATAAGAATTATATATATCTTTTCCATATGGGCATGCTCGCTTGCTCAGAAGTTTAGGGGTTTCCTTTCGATGTAAAAAGAAACTTTCTTCCCATGTAGTGTACATCGGACGCTAATGTTTTTGTCACTTTTTAGGGAATCAAAGTCAAAGTAAGGTCATTACTTCCCTGCTTTAAACGCTGCACAGTCATACTCTCTCCCGCACTCAATATGTTATCTATTGTTGATCTGCACACGTCTGTTACCACGAACGTCGCAGACATATACTAGACACGCTCTCAAACAAAACCACAGTTTAGTAATACAGTAACACAGCGTGCTTACGGGAAAGCGACTGTAATTGAATTACTTTTTTTGCAATAGTAATCCCTTACTTTACTCATTACTTGAAAAAAGTAATCAGATTACAAGTGACATGTTACTGCCCATCTCTGGTGCCGAGTATGGCCTAGAAGTCCTGAGATCAAAATGGGACACAGCCCCTAGGGTGGTCGAGAACGACTGAGCTAAGATCCTGTGGGACTTCCAGATACTCATGGACAAAATGGTGGTGGCTAACCAACCGGACATATTGGTAGTGGACAAGCAGAAGAAGACACCTGAAGTGATAGATGTAGCGATTCCGAATGACACAAACATCAGAAAGAAGAGGCTTGAGAAATACCAAGGGCTCAGAGAAGAGCTCGACAAGATGAGAAGGGTGAAGGTAACAGTGGTCCCAGTGGTAATCGGAGCACTCGGTGCGGTGACTCCCAAGCTAGGCGAGTGGCTCCAGCAGATCCCAGGAACAACATCGGAGATCTCTGTCCAGAAGAGCCCCTCAAGGACCCTCAAGAGCTTGAAGGATATCTTTTGTGTTAAATCCTCATAAAGCCTGATGATAAAACAGTTTCTAATCTGATTTTGTCTCTTTCTTTTCTTCTCAGACAAACAGTTTCCTAAACTGAGCTAGAGAGTGAGTAACGTCACATCAGTTGACTTCAACCCATTCAAGTTTGACCAGAGTTTCTTGCGTAGTAATATTCCAACAGCGCCCAATTTTCATCTTTTACCTGATGCTGACCTTCTTCACCCGGGTGACGTCCGAGCTGGTATTGCTTCATATTTATGTCTCTCACTTTGAGTTAGGGTTGGTTAGCGTGGGAGAGGTAGCCTGGGATCCTTACTGGATATAAACGCGCCAGTCTGGTCTCGACTCCCGTCATGTTCAAAGTCATGTAGTGCACAGTGGGATGCAAAAGTTTGGGCAACCTTGTTAATAGTCATTATTTTCTTTTATAAATCTTGGTTGTTACAATGCAAAAATGTCAGTTAAATGTATCATATAGGAGACACACAGAGTGATATTTGAGATAGGCTCAGGCAATTGGAGGATCATCAGGGGGTCCTTAAATCCCTCTGCGGGGGAAACTCCCACTAGGTTTAAATCTGGGACTCTCCACCATTTGACCTTAGAACTGAAGAAGCTTCTCGGATGAGAGGTGAAATGTCTTCAAGCAACTTAAAGAAGTGCAGACGTTTTTATGTTATATTTTACGAATGATTTGCTTTGGTACCTGGTCAAACTTAAGCTCTCCTCTGTCTGCAGCAAACTCACAGGCAGCAGATTCTCCCCCCTCACTCACATGCATAAGTGCTTTGCTCAGTCGGGGGAATTTCCGACTGTGCGCTATGTGCTTCGAATATTGTGTGTAGTTTTTGTTTTATACAGTTGTCAGTCAGGCATCTAACTATGAAACAAATTACAGTCCAAAAGACCCCGGGCTTCTGAAAAAATTACCCAGGCTTAAGCCCAGTAAGCTAACCCCCCCGCTCTGCTGATGATTGACTCCAAATCGATCTGAGAAAGCAAGACTGAGACAGGACCAAAGCCCCTTGAGACCAAGATGAGACCAAGAACACGTAAAAGTGGTCCGGTCTCGAGACATCAAACTCCAAGTTCATGATACCATCAATTAAGTGCCGCTCCCCAACACCAGTAGCACTCATGCAGCCGCACATAAGGACACTGCCACCATCATGTTTCACCGTAGGCACCATGCATTTTTCTTTGAAATCCTCACCTTTAATCACACCATACAGTTTTGAAACCATTAGTAACAGTGATCTTGGTCTCATCACTCAAGAGTATAGAGTCCTCACCTTTTTCAGCATGGGCCTTAGCAAATTCCAGGCATACTTTTTTGTGCATGGGCTTTAGGAGAGGCTTCCTTCGTGGACGATACTCATGCATGCCATTCCTCTGCAGTGTGCGCCGTATGGTGTCACGGGAAACGGTCACTCCAGTTTGGCTTTCTACTGCTTTAGCTAACTGCAGTGCACTTGCATGGAGGTTTTCTTCAACCCTTCTCATCAGAAGATGCTCCTGTCAAGATGTAAACATCTGTGGATGGCCTGGACGTCTCTGTAAATGGTTGCACTTCCATCTTTCTTAAATTTTTGGTTACTTTTTGCTACAGTATTTTGACTGATATGCAAAGCTTTGCTGATCTTCTTGTAGCCCTCACCTTTTTGTGTAAAGTAGTGATTTCATTTCTCAAATGTTGGGACATTTGAAAAATAATTTCCCCCAGGGATCAATAAAGTATTCTGATTCTGATTCTGATTCTGATTTCTCTTCCATGTGGAGCTCTTGCTGACAGTATGAAATGGGAAGGGCTTTTCTTTGTTAAGTAATGCCCTTTTATAGTCACCTGTTTGCTGGACATCTCTTAAATGAGTCATTAGACTCTCCTGTGGTTGAATGCCTGTTAATTCAAATTTTGTAGTCTTAAGTGTGGCTTTTCTCCTAAGACTATAATTGGGGTGTACTCAATTTTGCAACATGGGCTTAAATGAACTTGTTAGGAAAATCACTTTTTTGTGTGTGCAAATTAACAAATCTTGTTTGCAATCAATGGCCCACATTTGTGGGAGTATTTTGTAGTATATCTCATAGAAAATGTTGATTCTGAAAGGAAACTAAAGGTTTTCTGACAAATGTAGTGGGGTGTACTCATTTATCCTGAGCACTGTATATAGGTGTGTGTGTGTGTGTGTCACTAAATACACACTAAAAGTGATCAGCGATCAGAGTATCCTGTGTGTGCTCTCATTCACAAAGTTAGGCCTCTCTCTAAAATCATTATTAACGAGTTAACGAGGTTTAAGTGTCACTTTGATGTGAAATCTTTTATGTTCTAAATCCTCATAAAGCCTGATGATAAAACAGTTTCTAATCTGACTTTTTCTCTTTCTTTTCTCCTCAGACAAACAGTTTCCTCCACTGAGCCAGAGAGTGAGTAACGTCACATCAGTCGACTTCACACAGTTCAGCTTTGATTCAGTAGATGAAGACTGAAAATGATCTTCATCTTAAACACAAATCATACACATGAAATTCAAGCTGCAGCTTTGTCATGTACAGTGGGGCAAAGAAGTATTTAGTCAGCCACCGATTGTGCAAGTTCCCCCACTTAAAATGATGACAGAGGTCAGTAATTTGCACCAGAGGTACACTTCAACTGTGAGAGACAGAATGTGAAAAAAAATCCATGAATCCACATGGTAGGATTTGTAAAGAATTTATTCGTAAATCAGGGTGGAAAATAAGTATTTGGTCACCTCAAACAAGGAAAATCTCTGGCTCTCACAGACCTGTAACGTCTTCTGTAAGAAGCTTTTCTGTCCCCCACTCGTTACCTGTATGAATGGCACCTGTTTGAACTCATCATCTGTATAAAAGACACCTGTCCACAGCCTCAAACAGTCAGACTCCAAACTCCGCCATGGCCAAGACCAAAGAGCTTTCGAAGGACACCAGGAAAAGTATTGTAGACCTGCACCAGACTGGGAAGAGTGAATCTACAATAGGCAAGCAGCTTGGTGTGAAAAAATCAACTGTGGGAGCAATCATCAGAAAATGGAAGACATACAAGACCACTGATAATCTCCCTCGATCTGGGGCTCCACGCAAGATCTCATCCCGTGGGGTCAAAATGATCATGAGAACGGTGAGCAAAGATCCCAGAACCACACGGGGGGACCTGGTGAATGACCTGCAGAGAGCTGGGACCAAAGTAACAAAGGTCACCATCAGTAACACACTACAACGGCAGGGAATCAAATCCCGCAGTGCCAGACGTGTTCCGCTGCTGAAGCCAGTGCATGTCCAGGCCCGTCTGAAGTTTGCCAGAGAGCACATGGATGATACAGCAGAGGATTGGGAGAATGTCATGTGGTCAGATGAAACCAAAGTAGAACTTTTTGGTATAAACTCAACTCGTCGTGTTTGGAGGAAGAAGAATACTGAGTTGCATCCCAAGAACACCATACCTACTGTGAAGCATGGGGGTGGAAACATCATGCTATGGGGCTGTTTTTCTGCCAAGGGGACAGGACGACTGATCTGTGTTAAGGACAGAATGAATGGGGCCATGTATCGTGAGATTTTGAGCCAAAACCTCCTTCCATCAGTGAGAACTTTGAAGATGAAACGAGGCTGGGTCTTCCAACATGACAATGATCCAAAACACACCGCCCGGGCAACAAAGGAGTGGCTCTGTAAGAAGCATTTGAAAGTCCTGGAGTGGCCTAGCCAGTCTCCAGACCTCAACCCCATAGAAAATCTGTGGCGGGAGTTGAAAGTCCGTGTTGCTCGGCGACAGCCCCAAAACATCACTGCTCTCGAGAAGATCTGCATGGAGGAATGGGCCAAAATACCAGCTACTGTGTGTGCAAACCTGGTAAAGACCTATAGTAAACGTTTGACCTCTGTTATTGCCAACAAAGGTCATGTTACAAAGTATTGAGTTGTATTTTTGTTATTGACCAAATACTTATTTTCCACCCTGATTTACGAATAAATTCTTTACAAATCCTACCATGTGGATTCATGGATTTTTTTTTCACATTCTGTCTCTCACAGTTGAAGTGTACCTCTGGTGCAAATTACTGACCTCTGTCATAAGTTTAAGTGGGGGAACTTGCACAATCGGTGGCTGACTAAATACTTTTTTGCCCCACTGTACACATGAGTTTTATACATGATTGGTATAGAAATATTAAACCTTATTTACATTTTAAAAGCAGATTAAATTCAAGTCTTTCTGTTTATCAGTAAAGATGCGAGCAGTTAAAGCTCCCCTCTGTTTGTAAAATCAGGAGACTCACTGCAGTTTTTGTAGCTCAGTCTTTGACAGAGTTACAGTCAGGCAGTAAAACAGAGTCACAAACCTGTTCATGAAAATTAAATCCTTCAAAAAGAGGAAAAAATGAGCCAAGAAATAAAGAACTAATCCAAGCAGGTACCCACCGAGCACCAGATGGTCGTTATTTTTTGCTCTAAATCTGGTCGACTGGTCATGACCGTAACCCTTGTGTTGTCCTCGGCTCAAAAATGGTCTCTAGGTGAATGGCAAACAAGTATATGGGAATCCCGAGGACAAATAATTTACGTCAAAGGTCACCTTTTCAGGTTTTAAAAAGAAAAGACTTGAATTTTTAAAAAGACCTGATTTTGACCATGAATATATTTTTTACCACACATAAAATTTTCTGTTCATTAATGATCAAACAGATATTTGAATTGCACATCGCTGTCATGTGACCTCTGTTTTTACCAGGTAGAAATGATGGAGCTTTTTATTGAGCTGCTTTTGGAAACACTGGCTGATCTGAGAGGCAGCGAGCGCAAAGACTTCATCAAAATCCTCAAGAAGAAATATTTCTTACTTATTCCATTGAGCCTGTTTGAGATGTCAGACCTGCAGCACACAGTGTTTTTGATGGTACAGACTTACGGCCGACAGTCAGTGCAGAAGATCGTGGAGGTTTTAAAGGAGATGAAGAGGACTGATCTGGCTCAGAGGCTGACAGACAGCAGCTCAGAAGCTCAAAGTGAGATAAAGACAAAACATGTTAAAATCACAAAAGTGGTTCTTACAGTTTTTTCTGATTGCTTAAGCACATTTTTTGTAACTATTGGCTAATTTTGCAAAACTCTTCACACAAATAAGAAAACCTGTCACCCAATAATCAAAACATTGTAGTTCTCTTGCAAAAGCAAACACAGCTAGATTAACTCTTCACACCTTCGTAAAAATGGTGTTTCCGTATCAAACAGTACACACAAGCCATCATCTACTAAGCACACAATGCGCCAACTGCACACTGATGGTATGAATACAAAACACATCTGGCTTTTGCTTTCTCTGTGCACAAGGTAGGCCATGTCAGTTTGAGCTCATACTTTTGTCATAGATCCATAAGCATAGAGGGATCCAAACTTCAAGTACTGGTGTTTATTCAAACACATCAAAACAAACACAAGTGTTTATTTCCAAGTATAGGATTATTTGCAATCGCCATAATGACTATATGGGTTACTTGGTCTGCAGTGAACATGCTTCCTCTGCCCCAGCATCTGGTCATCTAGCAATTCTGTAAAGTAACAATTTCAGTATTTTTACATCAATGGTATTGGTGTGTTTCTCATTGGCATATGTAAGTGCTACAAATCTTTGTGCGAAGTGACTGTACTAACCGATTCTCATTTCAAGATGTCCTTATGGTGCTTGCTACAGTGTAGCGGCTCGAGTTAGGCTGGACCCGTTGGCCAGCTACCCTCAGGGTCATTCCACGGTTGATTACATGGTCCACTATTGTAGCTCTGATGTCATCAGCAATTCTATTTCTTACTCTTCCTACCCTTCCTCTCCCCCCTCCTCATCTTCCTCTCCCCCCTCCTCGTCTTCCTCTTGCTCCTCCTTGTCCTTGTCGTCCTCTTCATCCTACTTCTTCACCTCCACGTCCTCTTCCTCGGCCTCCTCTACTTCTCACTCTTTCTGCTCCCTCCATTGTACTCCGCACACACAGCTTACCTGTATTATAGTGCTTAGGCTGATTGCGAAGTGAACTGATTATCTAAAAAAGTTTTCACATGTGAAAGTGTGCCAGACAGTTGGCAAATTAGTGTTAATGATAGCCATACATGTGTATGCTTTTGCTAGGGGTGTGTTGGAAATTTGGTAATTGAGTGTTGTGCAGTGAATTGTGCCTACAGTTTTGCAAAGTGTGTGTTACAAAATTGCAAACTGAGTGCAAAGCAGTTTTTGTGCTTTTAGTTTTGCAAACTCAGTGAGTGGTTTTGCTATAGTCTGAATAGTTTTAGAGATTGTGCTACAGGAATCACAGTTAGGGTTTAAGCATTCAGAAAAAACTGTAAAGTGTGTACGCTTCAGTTCATATTAGAAACAGTCAGATTTACAGAGAAAGGAGAGCATTGTTGACGAGGGGCCAAAAATTATGTTCAGCAGGTTTAAATGTAATTGTTTTTGTTGCTTTTATGTAGCGAATGTTCAGCATCTCTATAGTCGAAGGCGCTGCACTGAGCTGCAGCTGCAAGGTGGTTGGTGCCTGTCGTGGTGGTAACCCCTGAACTAAATGGTGGACACCGGAGGTGAGGGGAGACACCAAGCCAAAGAAGGAGTCCTATCAGATTTGGTTAGCCTGTTCGACTTTGGAGGCAGCTGATAGGTAGCGACAGGCCAAGCAGCACACAGCGTGGGGAATGAATGGGAATTTATGCTGAAGCATAAACTCTGGTGTGGGAGGAGTTTGGACAGGCCATGGAAAAAGACTTTCAGACTGCCTCGAAGAGAATCTGTGATTAAACGAGCAGTTAACGTAAATGTGCAGAAGACCACTAAACAAACAAAACCGAACAAGAAATTCTTAAAACTTCACGTAAACGGATAAGGATAGGCTGTTTATTAGGGGTGCAACGATACACAAAATTCACGGTTCGGTTCGGTTCGATACTTTGGTGTCACGGTTCGATATTTTTTCGATACAAAAAAATGTTCATGCCTTTTTAATTTGTCATTTATTAAGATTATAAATATATATTTTAACTCAAAAGTACAGTTTTTAAATTTAATGTTGCTGAAACAAAAATGTAATAAAAAAAATATATCTCAGGGCTCGCAAAATTTCAAAGTCCCTGGTAGCCCTTCGGGCAGGGACTCTTCAGTTTTTGGTAGCCCAAAATAAATTTAAGTAGCCCGAATAAAAAAGAGAGCAATTTTTTGATTGATGTTTTGTTTCCTTCACAATATTATACATTAAAGTATAATATTGTAAAGGAAACAAAACATTAATCAAAAAATTGTTGAAAAACAAATTACAACATTGTATAAAAATTACAATCATCAACTCAAATACTTGGTTCTAATTGAACAGAAAGTTCTATGAACTTGTAAGAACTGTGTAGGACATGAATCAGTCTGTGTCAGATCCTGAATTTGAAATTTCCACTGAAGTCACGGGTAAGAGGCAAGTGGAACCAAGATCTAGGCCATTTGCTTTTTGAAGTTTGCAAAGACTGCTAAATTGTGCCAGTGGTAGTTCACTCTTTGCAACATAGTATGCTGTTCTAAACAGATTTTCAGGTTTATTTTCAGTATGTTATTTGCAATTGGTGTTTGTTCTGGAAAAGATATTGCAGACTGAGCAATAATGCATTTCTTGCATTTCTCATGGGTTCTAATGGGGGCCTTTCTTAAAATGACTGGTCCCAGTAACAAAGGCGCTTGTCGACTCAGAAATCAAGGGAAAACCAACAACACACCCGGTAGAACATTATGTTATTTACACGGGTGCACATAAGTGGTCTGCATGTACGCATTCGCTGTCAAAATAAAAGACGCGCACCAGATAAGAAGTTGCAGCGCGCGTTTGCGTCCATATAAAAAGCACTGTTTTTGTCCGCTAGAGTGGGATTTTCACGGCACATTCCGCACCACATCTCTGTGCGTTCATCATTTGTTTGAAGCCAGCTCACCTCCTGCAACCACTTTTCCGAGAATACACGCTTCTTTTGTGGTTTCGGACTCCTTCTGACATTTCTTTGGAGGTGGAGGAACACCAAAGTAATTGCTTAAAGGAGCTTCTTCGACATCTTTAAGAGTTCTAAACAAATGTCTGTCCTCCTGAAAATCGTATGTACGCAAACACGCGTTGCAACTTCATATCTTGTGCGCGTTTTTTATTTTGACAGTGAATGCGCACCTGCGGACCACTTATGTGCAGCCCTGGTTATATAGCTCGTCATATTGCAGCCACAGAAATTCTTTTGTCCATGAAACCATAAAGCTGCACTTTCTTTTTGCCTTATTTCTGATTTGTCATAACTTTTTTGTGGTAAGCTTTTCTTTGGCTGTCACTTCTTCACCCTGACCTGTCTTATTTGGCTCAGCAGAAATAAAATATATATCCTGCTGCTTTTACACACACACACTCACATAACGCTCAGCGATTCTCTGCGCGATCAACCTCTCACATGTTTAAGCTGCGGGAGATTTCTCTTGTCATGTTTGCATAGTAAGCTAACGATTAATAAGACGATGTCAGAGGAATTGGTGCACAAATTATCATCACTCACCAATCAGTGCTGTCACTCTCTATACAGTTCGCGCGATTGCAAAGTGAAAGCAAAAAACAAGCGCAAACTCAAACGCGATTTCAATATGTCACATATTGACAGTGGCTCACCGATGCCAATGACATAATTACCCAGCTACATTTCCGAAAGAATGCAAAAGCATTGACATATATTTTTCCTTCCTACGATAGCCCGACGGGCAGGGCAGAGATAGATTTTGGTAGCCCGACTGGAAAAATCGCTAGCCCCGGGACGTCGGGGCACTCATCTTTGGAAAAGAGAGTTTATTACAGAGAAATGGCTCTTTCCAAAATAAAAGCTATACTATACTCTTCTTCTGGGCTATATTCTCAGCAGCATATTAAACATATCAGGTCCCCATAAGGAGAATCATGTGCTAACGGCTGTCTAAATGACTCGGGTAAAGTTTGTAGCATGCGTGCTTGTTGTTTTTGTCTGCTTCCACTTGTCTTTGCACTAGGATGCTGTCGGAGTAAATGTGCAGTCATATTCGTTGTGTTCCCACTAGTGCTGTCAGCGTTAATCTTGTTGAAATGACGTTAACGCCACAACACGGCAAATCTCCGTTAACGAGCTACCGCGGATCGCCCCGTGCGTGGGGCTGGACGGCCAACACGTTAACGAGCTAACTGCGCTAACACACTAGTTCCCACCCATGTAATTGAGCATTGCGTGGCACATCCAACATACTGTTTTACTTTTGTCCATGACGCGCTTACCTTCAGGGTCATACGTCACATGAAAACCAAAATAGTTCCAAACGCCACATCTGAATGACGGTGGGGGAGGTTCAATTTGCCATGTTGCAAGGAGAGCTTAACTTCTGTCTCGCTAGCTTGCCCTGCGTTCAGTGAATCTGCGTTCGACTACTCCGCCTAGGCTGCACTGTCGAGCGCAGATCCACTGAGCGCTCAACACAGACAGTATCATCAGAAGGAAAGTTGATAAAATAAATTTAAAATTTTGTATTGTTCGATACATATGCGTACCGAACCGAAAGCACTGTATCGAACGGTTCAATATCGATACGAGTATCGTTGCACCCCTACTGTTTAGCTCCCAGGGCTATTACTGACTCCAAACACCAAGTTTCACCATGCTCTGACAAAAATTCACTGAATGAGCTGCAAAAGAAGACCACAAAAAACACATAGCGGTGCAAATGCGCTAAGACAGAAATGGGCTTACCGTCCTGATTTCCTCCGTTATTTTCGCCGGTAGCCACTAGCCACTGGCATGGTGTCCAACTGTGTGCCAGAATTGGACATTTTTGTACAACGTCTGGATATTCATGTATTGACAGTGCTGTAATTTGTCGCTGTTTGACTTTAGAGACATAAACCTTTGCACAGATGATGTTCATAAGGTGGCTACTGAATTTCTGGAATGGAATTTGGACTGAGGCATATCTTTTAAAGGGTTATATGCTAAAAATAAAAAATAAAAATTAGGCGAGGATAAAATCTGCTTACTTTTTCTGTTTTCCAGTCTCAGTAACTTTGACACAGTAATATCTGCTTTAATATTTACACCTCTGATTAAATCTCACAAGTGTTAGCTTTATTTTGATACCAAGATTATAAGGACAGAGTTTGTAATTTCACAGAAATAATCAATTAAATTTGGGCATTACATTTTCGAGCAGAAAGCTCAGAAACCCCCTTGGGGCTTAAGAGGTTAAATTTCAAATTTTAACTACTAATTTTATTTACTGTTCTGATTTTATCTACTGTTTTTTATATCAACTTTAAATCATGCTTTTTATTTGTTTTTGTTTTTTAATGTCTCTGTAAAGCACTTTGAATCACCTTGTTGAATGGTGCTATATAAATAAACTTGCCTTGCCTTTTTGCTAAAGCATATAGTTAGGGCTGGACCAGGTGACCCTGAATCCTCCCTTAGTTATGCTGCAATAGACGTAGGCTGCCGGGGGATTCCCATGATGCATTTAATTTTTCCTTTCCAGTCACCTTTCTCACTCACTATGTGTTAACAGACCTCTCTGCATTGAATCATATCTGTTATTAATCTCTTTCTCTCTTCCACAGCATGTCTTTATCCTGTTTTCCTTCTCTCACCCCAACCAATCACAGCAGATGGCCCCGCCCCTCCCTGAGCCTGGTTCTGCCGGAGGTTTCTTCCTGTTAAAAGGGAGTTTTTCCTTCCCACTGTCGCCAAAGTGCTTGCTCATAGGGGGTCATATGATTGTTGGGTTTTTCTCGGTATCTATTATTGTATGATCTACTGTACAATATAAAGTGCTTTGAGGCAACTGTTGTTGTGATTTGGCGCTATATAAATAAAACTTAATTGAATTTTCCTCACACTGCCATGGACATTTCAATTCTGGGTTCCAAAGCAGACGGTGAACTAATGGCAGTCTGGTGGGAAATGAATTGTGTGATGTTACATTAAGTTTTCCAGAGAGTAAGCAGTATCTTGCCTCTGCCGAAGTAGCAGCTCAGCCCCCTGTTCAGCTCTGTTCTGCCAGGGGTCTCCATAACTGCTCATCCTGCATCTGCTGCTGGATGCCCGGGTGTGCCAACTCGGCACCCCGCAGCACCTACGCCACTTCACGTTACGTCAGCTGGAGGGCCCGAGGAGCCCGTACACCCTTATGCCTCGTCAGCTAGAGGGCCCGAAGAGCCCGTCCAGCCTCATACCTCGTCTGGTCCTGCCAAGCCACGTCCATGCCCAGTGCCCGCCAAGCCACGTCCACGTCCTGGTCCACGACTGCAATGTCACCGGCCACCTTCCAGGCCATCAGCTGGACTTCTTGGCTGTCATGGGCGGCCACGTCCAGCAGCTCGACCTGGGCAGCCACTTTCCAGGCCATCCGCTGGACATCACTGGTGTCGTGAACGGCCTCCTGAACTCTGTTACCGCCGTCTTCCTCACGGCTGGCCTCTGGACCTGCTCAGCCGGCGCCGCTGCCCTCCATGCGGCTGGCCTCCTGAACTGTTTTGTTTTGGATTCGTGTGCTGTTCCGGAGGTCAACCTCCGGGTTGACCTCCGGGTTGACCTCCGGAACCAAGTGGTTTTGGACTCTTGTGCTGTTGACCTCTGGGTCGACCTCCAGAACTGCCTTATTTTGAACCTTGTACCTTGTACCTTCGAAGTTATGTTTTCTTGACAATGTTGCTTGAAGGTCAGGGGCAGTACCCTGGACTGGCAGACCATCTCTAAAAAGGGGAAGAGAGGGGAATCACACTCCTCGGCTTTCCTTGAAATGTCTATGCCAGGTTGCTGGAAAGGAGAGTGCGTCTGTTAGTCAAACCTCGGATACAGGAGGAACAATGCGGTTTTTGTTCTGGTCTTTGAACACTGGATCAGCTCTTTATCCTCTCAAGGATACTTGAGGGGCATGGGAGGTTTCCCAACTAGTCTACATGTGTTTTGTGGACTTGGAGAAGGCATTTGACCGTTTCACTCGGGGTTTCCTGTGGGGGGTACTCTGGTAGTATGGGGTGTCTGGCCCATTGCTACGGGCCATTCAATCATTGTACAAGTGTTGCAAGAGCTTGGTCCGCATAGCCGACAGTAAATCGGATTTGTTCCTGGTGGGGGATGGGCTTCACTAGGGCTGCCCTTTGTCACCAATTCTGTTAATAATTTTTATGGACAAGATCTCTAGGTGTAGCCAAGTGGCGGAAGGCTTTCACTTGAGTGGTCTTAAAATCTCATCTCTGCTTTTTGGGGATGATGTGGTATGTGGAATATGTATATGTGAAATGAGAATCAGCACCATCCAAATCTGAGGCCATGGTCCTCAGCTGGAAAAGCGTGGGGTGCCCAATCTGCGTCAGGGATATGTTCCTGCCCCAAGTGGAAGAGTTTAAGTATCTCAGGGTCTTGTTCACAAATGTGGCTGTGGCTCAGGTGGTAGTGCAGATCAGCTACTGTTTGGAAGATTGGTGGTTTGATTCCTGGCTCCTCCAGTCTGCATGCCAAATATCCTTGTGCAAGATACTAACCCCTAATTGCCCTCCTTTCATCGGAGTGTGAATGTGCATGAATGCTTATTAGTTGCACTTGAGTTTAGAAGTGCTTGTATGAGTGGGTGTGAATGGGTGAATGAGGCATGTTGTATACAGCGCTTTGAGTACTCTGGGAGAGTAGAAAAGTGCTATATAATAATCAGTCCATTTACCATTTACCAAATGATGGGAGAAGGGAGCGAGAGGTCGACAGACGGATTGGTGCTGCAGCTACAGTGATGGGGACGCTGTACCAGTCTGTTGTGGTGAAGAGAGAACTGAGTGTAAAATTGAAGCCCACAATATAACGGTCGATCTACGTCCCTACCCTCACCTATGGTCATGAGCTGTGGGTAGTGACCGAAACAACGAGATTGCGGATACAAGCAGCGGAAATGGGCTTCTGCTAAAGAGTGGCTGGCCTCTCCCTTTGAGATGGTGTGAGAAGATGGATGGATGGCTTTTATTAAACACTTATTTCCATTTCTGTTATTTTCTCTTTTTTCAGACAAACATCTGGATGAACATCTGTGTGCACTCATCCACAAAGTAAGTAACGTCTCATCTGTCTGCAGAGTTCAGCTTTGATTCAAAGAGATGCAGTTTTAAAATCATAATTTCATCATTTAGATTACACAGTTGCCACAGAAATGTTTTTAGATTTAATAGCAAACTTTTGATTAATGAAAAGTTTTGTGATTATGACATTCAAAATTTAAAACAGCTAAAAAAAACATAAATCTGTAATTTTCTCAGTGAGGAAACATTTTTTCTTTATGAATGTTTGCTTTGAATTTTCCAGGTTGCAACAATGGTAGCTGTTAAAGATCTTCTTGTAGAAACACTGGAGGATTTGAGTGATCAGGATCTCATGAAATTCAAGACGTTCCTGCAGTTCACTCGTTTTCAGAAGAGTCTTCCACAAATTGAACTGACTGATGACAGAAGAGGAATAGTGAATGATATGATTGATAAACTTGGTCAGCAGTCTGTGGAGGTGATCAGGGAGGTTTTAACAGACATGCAGAGAACTGATCTGGTGCAGAGGCTGTCAGAGAGCAGCTCAGGACTCAAAGGTAAGAGAAAATAATCTGTCAGAGTCTCTGTAATAATGTCAATAAATATGGTGGGATTATTTTTAAATTAGTGTAAAGGTATTAAAAACATAATATTACAAACTCGAAGTGAAAACAAGATGAGAGGAATTAAATCAGAGAAACTCACAACAAGGACTGTATAATATAAACTTTATTATCTTAAAGTTAAAGAATTTGTTTTCTTTGAATGTTTTTGGAGGTTAGTTGTCATATAGCTGTACCTTTGATCCCCCAATGTTCCCTTAATGGAACTACCCCTATAATTATCTACTAGTCACACAAACTACTGCAACAGTAAAACTCGGTGATTAGACACAGGAGTTACAGGTGGCCTCTCCGTGAATCGCTACCTTATCGTGGTGGAGGGGTTTGTGTGTCCAAGGGATCCCAGTGACTATGTTGTCTGGGGGCTTTTGCCCCCTGGTAGGGTCTCCCATGGCAAATTGGTCCTGGGTGAGGGACCAGACAAAGAGCGATTCAGAAGACCCTTATGAGAAGACCATACCCTGCCCAGAATAGGGTTACCAAGGCCCCGCCCTGGAGCCAGGCCCGGGGAGGGTGCTCGAAGGCGAGCGTCTGGTGGCCGGGCCTTAGTCCATGGGGCCCGGCCGGGCACAGCCTGAAAAGGGGACATGGGCCCATCCTTCCGCAGGCCCACCACCTGCGGGAGGCGCCGTAGGGGTCGGGTGCATTGTGTGCCCTCTCCAGGAGTGGAGGCCCTGGCGGATTGATCCCCGACTACCAAGACTGGCAGTTGGGACATGGAATGTCACCTCTCTGGTGGGGAAGGAGCCTGAGTTACTGTGTGAGGTTGAGAGGCTTTCCTTCTCTTGCTCTTGACGAAGGCGGTCGCACTCTTCTCCTCTCCTCCTCTCCCTTAGCTTCCCTGGTTAGCCTCTTGTGTCCTTGTCTAGTCTCGTGTTTTTTGTATTACTTTTCCCTGGAACATGTGGAGAGCAGGGAAATTATTTCATTGTTACCTTTTATTTCATTTATATCTTTTATTAAGCTTTTAGTAGTGGTTCTTGATTATAACATCTATTCAACATAGTACATATAGTTTCAGTTAGGTGATTATACATAAGGATGAGCCTCTGTTCTGGTGAGAGGTCAGGAGCTAGTCGGCGAGGTGAAATAGGGTGCAACTGTGGTTAGCGCGCGCACACACACACACACACACACACACACACACACACACACACACACACACACTTAGTTAAAGAGAATCATTTATAGGTGGAAGTTTAATCATGTTTTGCTCGGGGTTGCAAAAGAGCAGTTTGTCGCAGAACAGCTGCTGATGTGTCAAGATGATAAGCGAGCATCCGGCAGTGACAGGAAGTACCTGCCATGAAGATAGGAGACAATGTTTTTTTTAAACTGTGTTAAAAGTCATTGTGGTTTTGATGTGACCTATGTATGAAGTGTATCTGTGACGCATGAGGGGGCGTCAGTAAGTTCAAGCCCTGATGGTATAAAAAATCTGTTTATGTTTTGAGTAGTCGAAGATCAGCCCTGTCTGCGAACGGAACTGGTCTTCCCACGCGTGTATTCATTAAAATCAATCGTCTGACCAAGCTCTTCTGGACCTGGTTGTTTGTACTCTCCTCCTCAATATTTGAACCTTAACATTTGGGGGCTTCGTCCGGTGGTTGAGGAGGGAGAGAATTGGAGGTGTAGACGGTGAAATTCGGTGGTCCGTTGTGGTCAGACAGGCAGGCGTGACCCGGCAACCAAACTGAGGGGACAGGCGCCTTTATAAAAGAGGTAGGCACAGGCCTGTTGATTTTATCCGAAGTGTGCTGAATTGGATGATAAAATTAAATGTCTATTCAGTAAAACTTGCCGGTAAATGTCTGCTTTGATTTTGATGAGAATCTCATGACAGTACTGAGGATTTAAAGCAGTTGGACTGCTGAAAATGATTGAATGCGGTTGGACCACTGAAGGATTAATACGGTTGGACCGTGTAAAGCAGTTGGACTGCTGAGTGAATTTAGTTTAATAGGTAATTGGTGAAGTGTTTGTGACAGTAAAGTCTCAATTGAATATAAAGCCGGGCTTGGACATCAATAGAATTGCTGGCGTGATTTTATGGGGTGTTTTCAAAGTAATTAAAGTTCTTAGGACGGGAGCGGGGCTCCTAGGACTGCACCAAGTTCAGGGGTGGGAACCCCCTCCCTTTTCCAGACGTGGGAAAGGGTCCTCCGGCGTGAGGTTATCCCAGGTGGCACCTGCCAATGACTTGGGACCTTGGTTCAAAATAGCCACTGGTATCTACCAGTTTGTCGTCCAGGATGACATTGTGCAGTGTTTGGGCAGTAGAAACCGGGTTTCGAGCGTGAAACCTTAACTTAAAACTTCTGGGAAAGCCTTGGCTGTGTAATGCCAAAAATAGAGCTTCAGGCAAAGTTTGGGTTGGTTAACGCTTATAAATTTATTTAGGAAATAGAAATTGGGCCACGGTCCGGGACCGAGACTGGTTAATTGGTCGCAAAAAACTCTCTAACAGTCTGTTCTCTAAAACCTAAAAGAGAATTATGGATTTGATCAACTGGTCCCTAAATGCAACTGACACCCCTTTCTCAATGAGAAGTCAGGGCTTGGGTGAGCCTGAGTGCTGAAGATAGCTACCTATTCGGAACCATGACAACAGGGTTCTTGCTGATCGGAGCTGGCTTGGCCCTGGCTTATCGAAGAATAAAGAAAGCGGAACCGGCTGTTCAAACCCCCACAAGGCTGCCCGCTGGGATTGAAACGATGGGACGAGGCGTGAGTTTCTCAAAATGGGCTCATTGAGTGCAGCACAGATAAGATCTTGGAGAAGCTTACGGCTTCCGTGAATACTCAGAATAAGACCTCTGAATGCAAACTGGATTACATCTTGGAGGGGCTCACTGCGGTCGTGAGTTCTCAGAATTGGCCCTTTGAGCACAAAAAATACAACATCACGGAGCGCAAGTTTGATAACATCATGGAGAAGCTCACAGCTCTCCAATGGGAGATTGAGAGACCAGTGTCGGACTGTTAGAACAGCTTTGAAATTCATATGAGTTGTTCGCACTAAAGTAAAAACCATCATCACTTCATGTGGATACCCCTTAGGCGCCAGCTGCGGTCTCAAGGCTGGAGCTGAACAACAACACCCTGATACGGACTGTGTTTAGACTGTTCTTCCCATTCCATGCAAGGCCACCTGGGTTCGCTGGAAGACTGCTTACTTAGCCTGGCAGGGCGAAGGACACTGTCTCAGCTGAACTCTGGACACATACACATACACTGATACGCACTCACTCATCCCCCCTTCCTTTTCAAACGCCTTCGATGCTTGTTCCCTCCTGGAGAACACGGCGGGTCTGGGCCCGCGTTGGAATAATAGCGCAGAGCAGGATGGCTGCTGTGTTTGCTTCGGATTACTCCTCACCCCCTACCCAACCCCGTTGCTTGTCACATGCTCCATAATGTTGTGCTGTGGACATTTATGTGCTCTCTGTGCAGAGGAGTTTTTTTTATTTCCTGTTCTCATGCTGTCCTCCCATAGGAGCCCAGCATGAGTAGAGGTCTCTGTTTTTTCTCTTGTACTTTCCCATTGTAGTGGACATTTCAGTGTTTTTCTGTAACGCTACCAATCTCCGACCTGTATCCCCATGTGATGTCTGTGTTGCATGTTTAAGGTCGGGGGGGGGGGGCTAAAATAAAGCCTTGATTGATTGATTGAGATATAGTCGGACTCACCTCTACGCCTGGCTTGGGCTCTGTAACCAGTCTCCTGGAGAGGGGCTTGACTCTGTCTCAGTCTGGAGTTGCCCCTATTGAGAGGAGGTGGGCTGGGGTGGGTATCTTGGTATCCCCTCGGCTTGCTGCCGGTACGTTGGGGTTCTTTCCGGTGGATGAGAGGGTTTGTTCCCTGCGCCTTAGGGTTGGGGAACGGGTCCTGACTGTCATCTGGGCTTATGCGCCGAGTGGCAGTTGTGCGTGATTGGGAGCAACGGCCTCCCTGATTTGAACCCGAGCAGTGTTTTGTTATGGGACTTCTGGGCACTCGGGTAAAGAGAGGGGCTGAGCTGCCAACTGATCACCACCTGGTGGCGAGTTGGATCAGGTGGCGGGGGAGGACGCTGGACAGACCTGGTGCACCTAAACGTGTAGTGAGGGTGTGCTGGGAACGCCTAGCAGAGGCCCCAGTCTGCGAGATCTTCAACGCACACCTCCGGCAGAGCTTCAACAGCATTCCGAGGGAGACTGGGGACATTGAGTCCAAATGGACCATGTTCAGCGTCTCCATTGTCAAAGCTGCTGCATTGAGCTGCTGCATTGAGCTGTGGCCGCAAGGTGGTTGGTACCTGTCATGGTGGCAATATATATAACTCCAAAAAGTTGATTCTTTTCATCTGGACGTAAGTGACTTCTTCAGTCTCAGTTGACTGCAAGTTTCCCCAATCTTATAAACAGGACATTTGCATAATGACTGGAACCAGCCCACTGAGGGAACAATGGGCTGGGAGGTCAGTTCCTTAATCTTAATTATGCAAATTCTCATGACCATTGATCAACAACCACTGATCAAAACCCCCTGATCAAAGACCACTGATAAATGGCCATTCACAGAGAGCTGGGGAATGGCTGCAATCACAGCATTGTAAGATGGTGAAAGATGTACCCTTAGGCCCCCTCCTCAATTCAGAGATGGTCTTTCCCTTTTCACGTAAATGGCCTCCTTGACTCCACGCTCAAACCAGCGTTCCTCCCTGTCCAAGATGTGTACATCCTCATCATTGAAAGAGTGTCCACTGGCCTGTAGGAGTAAATAGACTGCAGAGTCCTGGCCTGACAAGGTGGCTCTTCTGTGTTGTGCCATCCGCTTCGCCAGAGGTTGTTTGGTTTCCCCGATGTATAAATCCTATTTAGTCCACCTATATAAAACACCCCATCAGACACATGGTATTTTCCTCAGCACTTCACAACTGCCGCAAGGTTTATTATTTTAACGGACCCCAGACACAGCGGTGTGAGGTAGTTTGCACCGTCATGGTACACATCCTTTAATTTGGCCGTGTAGAAAGCATCGTTTGTTTGGAACACATCAGCAGTAGGGATGGGTATCGAAACCCGGTTCTTGCTGAGAACCGGTTCCCACTGTTTCAATTCCTTGGAATTGTTTGACATTTTTGCAAACGATTCCCTTATTGATTCCAGTCGCCACGAATGACGTCACCACGTTGCAGAGCGTCATGTACCTGGCAGGAAACACGGCGCGTAAGCGGCTCAAACGCTCAAAAGTTTGGTTACACTTTACGAGAACGGATGACAACAGGGCAACTTGCAATACTTGCATAGTAGATGTTTCATTTAATGGAGGAAACACTATGAATATGCAAAAGCATTTGCTCACAAAACACGCAATAACATTAAATGAATGTCGTGTTTTTAATTCCGCTCCGGACTCGTGAATCTCAACCCAGCAGCAGCGGTAACGTTTGTACGTCGTCTCCCGTTAATGCGGCAGGTAAATAATCAACTAACAGTGCATATTATGTTAACACGATCTGCCTTCTTACAAAACCTGCCATTACTGTGCATTTAGGTGACCATGATGAGAGAGACAGACAGAGTCTGGCTCAGATGCTGGCAGTTCTTGCTGCAGTCTATAGCTGCATATAGCAGCTATAGACTGCTGGATGGCCAGTCCAGCCATAGCTGGACTGGACATCGGCCGATGGTGATTTTTCGTTTTTATGGGCCGATGGGTTTTTTGGGTTTTTTGGGGGTTTTTTTTGCTTTTTCCCCGTGACGGTATAAACACTGAAAGGTGGTGGATTGGCCAGATGCTGGGAGATGTGTAAAAATAACTCAGTTGTTTGGTGGTGGCTATTGCGGAGCTTTCACAGATTGAGTAACATTAGCAAGTGGTGGAGGCCAGCAGGTGCAACACGCTGGCAGGTGGATGACGGAAAGGCAGGAGGAGGAGAGACCCGAGGCGGTGAACTGAACTTCAGGTAAGAAGTTATGACCTGCAGTCTATCTGGGTCAGATATAAACAAAGTTTAGGTGGAGTTTACTTTCGTTATGCTGACTTTTTACAGTGATTTACAATAACTCGTACTGCGAACCAGCTAGCATGACGGAGTTTCTATACAGCTGGGCGGGTGTTATGATATTATTGATGTTGAACTTGTTTTATCTTATTTTATTTATAAGGTTAGTTATTAGAGTTTCCAACCGTCCGGTAAAAAATGGAATCGTCTCATATTCAGAGAAAATATTGTGCGTTTGGTATTGAGGTGAAAAGGAACACAGTTTGTCCCGGACACAAAGTTGGAGTTATTCGGTGTCTTTGCTGCACAGCTGCCTCTTCTCCTCTCATTCTCTCCCGTTTCTACTTTAATCATGAAACTGATCAATGATCAGCTGATCGGCTTTTCTCTCTTCTTTGTTTATCACCCACTTTGCGCCAGAACGGGGAAACCGGCGGATGTCGCGCTAAACAACAGCAGCACGTTTAAGCTTGATCAGCTGTTGTTAGAATTTATTTAATATTAATTTCTAGTATCAGCTGATGTTTTCTGGAGCCACAGCTGTAAAAGCTGATGGTCATGATGTCGGTTTGGATATGTGGTGAGAGGGAAACATGAAAATGAAACCAGGAGATGTCCTTACTGAATCATCAGAGCTGAACAGGTGATGGAGAAACAGGTTTACCTTTTAGGTGACATGAATGAGTTGAAGGGAAGTACTGTTTCTGAGAGACAAATAACACCAGGATCCTTTGTAGCTGACAGCTGGTAACTGTGCAGGGGCGGGTCTAGCAAAGTTTTTCCAGGGGCCCAGGTAGGGCATTAACAGGGAAAGGGGGGCACAAAGACATACTTTCTTATTCTCATTTAAAATTTCTCACTTTTAACAAATAATTATCTGAATCTTACAACAAACGTTTTCATCTGATGTAAAATGTATAGAAATCCATTATTGTACGTAGTATTTTTTTAGGGTCCCATCATAATTTCTTCAGAAGTAGCTAGATACTGTACCAGTACTGTGTGTAAAATGCCATCAAAAAGTCAGTTTTATTCTTTCTCACCTGTCTTTCTTTCTCCTTTCACTTTTTAAAGGTTGCCATGTTAGAAAAAATATTTTGCCCTGCCGTGCTGTTTATTGATGTGGCAAATGAATGGTTTATGAAACTACTTCTAAATCTGTCATCAGTAATCAGTAATGATCATGTCTCACCTCTAGTCTTCTCTGTCTTAATTTCAGGTTTTCACCATGTGTTGTAGATAGTTCAGGAGGTTAACTCGACCAAGCAGTCTACTTTCAGGTACTGTTTAGAATACCAGAATAGGGAGGATGGTGTAGGTTTAAGTTTATTAGATTGATACATATATACCAGCAAGACAGTGTACATCACTGTGACAACAGCGTTTGTTTTCATTCAAAGGATTTATGGTTTTTCCTATAATACCATGGTGGGTCGGTCACCAGTCAAAATGCCCGGGCCGATTTTTTGTCCCAGTCCAGCCCTGCCGGTAGCGTCTCATTTCAGGCCAGGATAGACGAATGTCACCGAGCAGTGACTCAGTTTGTGGTAAAAGGCTTGCACCCATTTGCCACAGCAGATGATTTTCGGTAAGTGAATGTTTTTAATTGTAGGCAGGGACATTACTGGATATTCTTGTGTAATTGCTACAGAATAATTTATGTTATACTTTGTTATTGCTACAGAAGAATATTTATTTTATTATTTTGCATTTACAATTTTTTTTTCCTGGTAACCCTGTGACACCCCATTGAAGAGCCGTAGGCTGTGGATCTCTTAAGATCTCACTGCTGGGTTTGTAAGGCCACGTTACTCCTAAATTTCTATCTTGTTCAAAGAGAAGATATGAAACAAAGTTCTAAGCTAATCGACCTTAGAGTTCTCCTTTTTTAAAAAGAATCGATAAAGAATCGAATCGTTAAACAGAATCGAAAATGGAATCGGAATCGTGAAAATCTTATCAATACCCATCCCTAATCAGCAGAGAGCAGAATTCATCACTGTTCATAAGAGTTTAATTTAATCAAACCTCATTTTACGGGTTTCCTATCTCTAGGTGATTCGTTCATTTTATTTAAATATCTGAATTTTCAGAATAGTGATCCAAGCGGGACACAGAGGCTGCTAGTTTTAACGCACCAGAATGACGCAAATATAAATACAAGCCTGACTATCCCGAGACACTAGCTGCAGCGACGCCTTTCTTTCAAAGGGATTCCTGCAGGCGCATTGGAGCCGACTTTGCTACCCGCGCAGAGCGTTTCTGACAATCGGGAAAAGCAACAATACAGCGTGTTTCTCTGCTCCAAGACATCCGCGGTCCTTTCACATGGTAAGCATGTCTGTTATACCCAGCGCATAATCTCAGCGCTGATTATTCCAACCCTGTTTAAAATGTGACACATTTGTTGTTCAAAAACATTTCCTCTAAATTTAAAAATATATATTTTCGAATTTTTAGTAGGATGTCAAACATATGATAGACTCTTGAGCATATTTATATAGCTAAATTCACAATGGTATAACCATGCTAAATAAAAGATGCCCAAGTGTGCACCAGTGCACTATAATGCAAGTCTCTAAACTGTATGTTGATAAGTGCATGAAGTATACCTCTACCTCTATAGCTGCAAACAACCCCTAACAGATGGTTTGTTACACGCGGTGAGAAGGGCAAGCTTTACTACACAGCCTCACACACAATAGATTTTTAAAGTTCTTAATGTAACTTTTACTTTTGATAAAGATCACTCCACCTGCATATTTCTTAAGAAATTATTTATTTATGAATGTCTACACAATAATAGACAGTCTCTGAAGATCCATCCACGAACCCTACATTTGAAGATTGGAGTGAAGAAGCTCCGTAATCAAAGGAACCGCGGATGTCTTGGAGCAGAGAAACACGCTGTATTGTTGCCTTTCCCGATTGTCAGAAACGCTCTGCGCGGGTAGCAAAGTCGGCTCCAATGCGCCTGCAGGAATCCCGTTGAAAGAAAGGCGTCGCTGCAGCTAGGGTCTCGGGATAGTCAGGCTTGTATTTATATTTGCGTCATTCTGGTGCGTTAAAACTAGCAGCCTCAGTGTCCCGCTTGGATCACTATTCCGAAAATTCAGATATTTAAATAAAATGAACGAATCACCTAGAGATAGGAAACCCGTAAAATGAGGTTTGATTAAATTAAACTCTTATGAACAGTGATGAATTCTGCCTCTCTGCTGATGTGTTCCAAACAAACAATGCTTTCTACATGGCTAAATTAAAGGATGTGCACCATGACGGTGCAAACTACCTCACACCACTGTGTCTGGGGTCCGAAAAAAGTTAAAACGATATACCTTGTGGCAGTTGTGAAATGCTGAGGAAAATACCATGTGTCTGATGGGGTGTTTTTATATAGGTGGACTTGGTTTCAGTTGGCCTCTGTCATGCAGAGATAAAGAGCAGGTTGTAAAGAAAACGGTGCAAACTATAGAGGTACAGTTAGGGGGGTGTACCTTTCTATGTGAACATTAGGGTATGTGTCCTCAGATGCTCTTGATAAAGAAACAACATCTATTCTTTTTATGACTTGTTTTGCTGACTGTTGTAGACCCACTTGTAACCCCTGTCTCTAATCACCGAGTCTTACTATTGGAGTATGTTTGTGTGACTAGTAGATAATTATAAGGGGAGTTGCATTAAAAAACCATTGGGGGATCAATAAAGGGAGAGTGTGACTAGGTGTGAATATGTGTTTTTTTTAGAAGTGATTATTAACACTGATGTTAAATCAGTCATGAATGAAGCTTTTAATCTTTCTTTTCTGTCAGAGAAACACTCTGAGGATGAACGTTGGCCTGCACTGATCCACAAAGTGAGTCATGTCACATCTGTCTGACTTCAGATCATCCAGCTTTCATTTCATAAATACAGGATAGAAATCTTCAATAGAAACAAATGATTTGATTTTGATTGGAAAAGTCAAAGTTTGATAAGTTGAGCGTGTGCAGTGAGGGAGGTCTGCAGCAGGTCAGAAAAGTCCTGAACTTGTTAACAGAAGCAGAATAATTGTTAATCAGCTGTTTGTGATCATTGTGACAAATATGACCAATGACATCATCACCTTATGTGATGGATGATGTCATCTAAACACTAGGGGTGCAACGATACACAAAATTCACGGTTCGGTTCGGTTCGATACTTTGGTGTCACGGTTCGATATTTTTTCGATACAAAAAAAATGTTCATGCCTTTTTAATTTGTCCTTTATTAAAATTATAAATATATATTTTAACTCAAAAGTACAGTTTTTAAATTTAACCCTAACCCTTGTGCGTGTTTTTTATTTTGACAGCGAATGCGCACCTGCGGACCACTTATGTGCAGCCCTGGTTATTTAGCTCGTCATATTGCAGCCACAGAAATTCTTTTGTCCATGAAACCATAAAGCTGCACTTTCTTTTTGCCTTATAGTCTGATTTGTCATAACTTTTCCGTTTTGTGGTAAGCTTTTCTTTGGCTGTCACTTCTTCACCCCGACCTGTCTTATTTGGCTCAGCAGAACTGAAATGCTTTTACACACGCACTCACATAAGCTCAGCAATTCTCTGCGCGATCAACCTCTCACATGTTTAAGCTGCGGGAGATTTCACTTGTCATGTTTGCATAGTAAGCTAACGATTAATAAGACGATGTCAGAGGAATTGGTGCACAAATTATCATCACTCACAGATCAGTGCTGTCGCTCTCTATACACAGTTCGCACGATTGCAAAGTGAAAGCAAAAAAACAAGCGCAAATTCAAACGCGACTTCAATATGTCACATATTGACAGTGGCTCACCGATACCAATGACATAATTACCCAGCTACATTTCTGAAAGAATGCAAAAGCATTGACATATATTTTTCCTACAATAGCCCGACGGGCAGGGAAGAGATAGATTTTGGTAGCCCGACTGAAAAAAATCGCTAGCTCCAGGACGTCGGGCTAGCGATTTTGCGAGCCCTGTATCTGATTGAGGAATCACTCATCTTTGGAAAAGAGAGTTTATTACAGAGAAATGTCTCTTTCCAAAATAAAAGCTATACTATCCGCTTCTTCTGGGCTATATTCACAGCAGCATAAGGAGAATCATGTGCTAACAGCTGTCTAAATGACTCGGCTAAAGTTAGTAGCATGCTTGTTGTTTTTGTCTTTGCACTAGGATGATGTCGGCGTAAATGTGCAGTCATATTCGTTGTGTTCCCACTAGTGCTTTCAGGTTAATCTCGTTGAAATGACCTTAACGCCACAACACGGCAAATCTCCTTAACGAGCTACCGCCGATCGCTCCGTGCATGGGGCTAGACGGCCAACACGTTAACGAGCTAACTGCGCTAACACACTAGTTCACACCAATGTAATTGAGCATTGCATGGCACATCCAACATACTGTTTTACTTTAGTCCATGACGCACTTACCTTCACATGAAAACCAAAATAATTCCAAACGCCAGATCTGAATGAGGTTCAATTTGCCTGTTGCAAGGAGAGCTTAACTTCTGTCTCGCTAGCTTGCCCTGCGCTCTTCCTTCTGACTATGCTGTCTGTGTTGAGCGCTCAGTGGATCTGCGCTGGACAGTGCAGCCTAGGCGGAGTAGTCGAACACAGATTCACTGAGCGCTCAACACAGGCAGCATCGTCAGAAGGAAAATTGATAAAATAAATTACAAATGTTGTATTGTTCGATACATATGCGTACCGAACCGAAAGCACTGTATCGAACGGTTCAATATCGATACGAATATCGTTGCACCCCTACTAAACACATCTACATTTGTAAAGTGTTGATGAGAAAACAAACAAACCTGAAAGTGAGAAATGTCACATTTATCTCATGAACATTTTCTTTGAATTTTCCAGGTAGAAACGATGGAGTCTGTTATTGAGCTGCTGCTGGAAACTCTGGATGGTCTCAATGAGCCGGAGCTCAGTGAGTTCAATCAGAGCCTGCGAGAAATTCATCATGACAAATATTACTCAGTCTTCTCATGGATGCCGTACGGGGGGACAGACCTGCAGGACACAGTGTTTCTGATGGTGCAGACTTACGGCCAACAGTCAGTGGAGAACACCATGGAGGTCTTAAAGAAGATGAAGAGGACTGATCTGGCTCAGAGGCTGTCAGACTGCAGCTCAGAAGCTCGAAGTAAGACAACAAAATCAAAACTCATAAAAGTCATAAAACTGTTTTCATGTCTCATAAACGTCTGACTAAAGTCTTCTTTGACTTTATAAATAATATTTGTAATAAAGACAAAAAAACACATCTTTAAAACATATTTTATGGCTGTTCTGGAAAAATCTACTTCAATAAATACATAAAAATGAGACCAGATTAAATCCAAATACTTTGTGAGGAGGAGTAAAAATGACTCCTTCATACTGTTTATTATTGCTGAGGAGGTTTCAGTGTAATTCTGCATATTGTCCATTTTTCCAAAGTCATATTTCCTGAATAATTGTCAGTTAGTTGTTAAATGTGTTTGTCATGAGTGACTTTGAGCACTTTTCTCCTCAGAGAAACACTCTGTGGATGAACGACGCTCTGCACTGATCCACAAAGTGAGTCATGTCACATCTCTGATTCAGTACAAGACAGCAGGCTGAAAGTCAGAGGACTAAAGTATCATCAGTTCTCATGTTGAGTCATTTTTCTCATGATTTCTGCTGGATGTTTGTGACAAACTGAAGCTTCATTCAGTTTGACTTCTTCAGCAGTAATTTTCTGCAACACTAATGTCAGGATGTCTTTACCACTGAGGATGAGCTGAGGAAGTGTCAGCATGTACATTTGTCCTGACTCTTCAACAGGACAGAGAAATTTGAAAACATCAAACACTTTCAGCTTAAACAGGAAACTTTATTCTATTTACAAATATTTACTAAAGAATTAAAGGCAATCTGATATCATGAAAATTTTTAGTTTTTATCTGCACAGTGTGAGAGAAGAACTGCAGCCTGTAAAGAAGAATAAATTTTTCAAAGTCAGAAAAAACAATCACAGTTTTATAGCTTCTTCATATTTTTTTGGTAAACATACTGAACTCAATAGAGTAGTTACTATTTGAGTAAATTGATTAATTAATATATCTTCCATGATTGTTTTGACTGTTCCAGGTGGCAACAATGGCAGCTGTTAAACATCTGCATTTAGAATATTTGAATAATTTGAACAACAATGAACTTCAGGACTTTCAGAGATTCCTACGAAGCCTTTTTCATTTGAGGAACTTGTTATATTCTTCAACGTGGTTAAATAAACTATCAACCAGAGCAGATATAGTGAATCTGGTGGTGGATGAACTTGGTCTGCAGTCTGTGGAGGTGATCAGAGACTTCTTCATGTACATGAACAGAACTGATCTGGTGCAGAAGTTACCAGAGAGCAGCTCAGCATCCAGAGGTAAGACCAACATGCATGAGTGTAAACTCTGTGTCATCAACAAAGTAAAATATAAAAATATCAGATCAATACTCTGACCATTCTGACTTATAGATATCATCAGATGTCTAATGGATTTATTGGTGGTTATAAATTGTAGGTCTGGATGTGAGTGTTTGCTTATTATACACGATGGACAGATGTACTCAGTCTCTCTGTGATTACTGCAACCTTAGGATGAATGTGTTTTTTTACTGTATTTTTTTTGTTACTTTTTCCGTTTGAATCATCTGTGTCGTCTGAAGGCTGATTCTACTTTGATGTGTGATGATGTTTGAATCCTCAGAGTTGATGGTAAATGTTTTTCCTCCTCAGAGAAACACTCTGTGGATGAACATGGAGCTGCACTGTGGAAGAGAGTGAGTGTGACTCTAACTCAGCTTTCATTCAGTAGATTCAGGCTGTAAATCATCCTCATCTTGAACATTAAACACGATGAAACAGACGAAGCATCTTTGAAACTGGATGCTTCTCACAGTGTTAATGTGGAGTCTGCAGCAATAATGTTTCCACTGACGACAGAGTGAAGGATCTACTACTGACGATAAAACCAGGAAATGACATCTTTAGATTTTTCTTTGTCTTTGAAAATCTTCAACATCAAAAGTCCTAAAATATCCATTTCCACATTTCATGCACTCACTTTACTTTTTAAAAAATCAAAACACAAACATTCAGTTAGAGAAATGAGAACATTTAGTTTTTAGTCCTGATGGAGAGGGAGTCATGTTTTCTTATGAGACCAAAGTTTTACAGACACATAAAAACAGTTCATGAAGGCAGCGAGGTAAACATCATCAGCACCACCGATGTTACCAGCTGTTCCTTCAGTGATCATTCTGAGAAATATTTTTGATTCTAATGATTTATGATGTTTTTTTTATTAAAATTTTATAGGGCTGAACAGTTAAACTTTGAACCTGATCCTAATTTTGTCTTTACAAATAAAATGAGCGTAACTGATTGATATTTAAAATAAATGTTCTGCTATTTAAAATGCAAAGTGAAGGGAATTGAATTGAGATCTTCTGTTTACATGACAGCACAATTTTCTGTCACAAAAATCCACACTGCACAAAATAATTGTGATTTTGATTTTTCCAATAATCATGCAGCTGTAATACTCTATATGTCTACTTCAGAGACACTGAGGAAGTTAAAAGACATAAATATTTAACTCTCCCAACAGTGAAATGACAGTAACTTAATAAATCCTTTTAAGATCCTTTTTCAGGAAGAAGCACCGACAGCTGTTAGAAACATTCTTGTGGAAATCCTGAGACATTTGAATCAAAAGGATCTCGAGGAATTCAATTTGTTGCTGCAGTTCACGTGCTTCAAAATGGGCCTGCCACAAATACAGATATATACAAACATGACAGATGAACTAGTGGAACAGATGGTTGATAAATGGGGTCATCAGTCTGTGGAGGTGATCAGGGAGGTTTTAACAGACATGCAGAGAACTGATCTGGTGCAGAGGCTGTCAGAGAGCAGCTCAGGACTCAAAGGTAAGAGGAAATAATCTGTCAGAGTTTCTGTAATAATGTCAATAAATATGGTGGGATTATTTTTAACTGAGTGTAAAAGTATTAAAAACATAATATTACAGCTCAAACTGAAAACAAAATCAAAAGAATTAAATCAGAGAAACTCACAACAAGAACTGCATAATATAAACTTTATTATCATTTATAAATGAAAGAATTTGTTTCCTCTGATTTATTTTGGACAGACGTTGATAAATGAACACATTCAGGTTGTACAAACACAGTAAAATTAAACAGATTTGTTTTCATATTTCAATGTTTAAAGTAAAAATATTCAGCTTATTGAATCAGTGACTTTCTTTAGTAAATGTTGTTTTAAAGCTCTTTGAACTTCTTTCCTTTGAAAATATTTTTCTTTGTTTTTTGCATTTTGAGCTCATTAATATCAGTCTTGTGTTGTAAATGGATCTTTATGTTAGCTTTGATTGAAACTCCACTATGGAGACAGACGACCTGTATGAGGTAAATGATTCAAAGTCTTTTCAGTGATTTCTCTGTGATTGTGTAACTATGGCCTCCTCCTGCCTTCAGTCAGCACAGCTGAAAGTGAAATATTAAAGCTTTTTATTGTCAGGACTCAGTGTTATACTCAGGATGAGCACACATAAAGGACACACACAGTGTCTGTGTCATGTAGTTACAGTTTGTATTCAATGTGTTGCAGCTGCAGGATCATCAGCTGAAGGATTTGATGTGGAGGAAACAGAGAAAGGTCAGTGTCCAGAAAACACATGAATCAATAAATACACTCATTGATATGAAGATGAAGAAGATGAAGAAGAAGAATTACTGAATGAAACAGAACTGGATCATTTCCTCACACGTTGATAGTTTCCCATCAAATATGACTTCATGTTAACAAGTTTAATGTTGTTATTAATCCAACTTACAAGGATCATCAGAATGAAATCAAAGCATCAGTTATTTCAAAGTGTCTGATTATTAACACTGATGTTAAATCAGTCATGAATGAAGCTTTTAATCTTTCTTTTCTGTCAGAGAAACACTCTGAGGATGAACGTTGGCCTGCACTGATCCACAAAGTGAGTCATGTCACATCTGTCTGACTTCAGATCATCCAGCTTTCATTTCATAAACACAGGATAGAAATCTTCAATAGAAACAAATGATTTGATTTTGATTGGAAAAGTCAAAGTTTGATAAGTTGAGCGTGTGCAGTGAGGGAGGTCTGCAGCAGGTCAGAAAAGTCCTGAACTTGTTAACAGAAGCAGAATAATTGTTAATCAGCTGTTTGTGATCATTGTGACAAAGATGACCAATGACATCATCACCTTATGTGATGGATGATGTCATCTAAACACATCTACATTTGTAAAGTGTTGATGAGAAAACAAACAAACCTGAAAGTGAGAAATGTCACATTTATCTCATGAACATTTTCTTTGAATTTTCCAGGTAGAAACGATGGAGTCTGTTATTGAGCTGCTGCTGGAAGCTCTGGATGGTCTCAATGAGCCGGAGCTAGACAAGTTCAACTGGACCCTGCGACAAATTCATCTTCACAAATATTACTCAGACTTCACATGGATGTGGTACATGATGTCAGACCTGCAGGACACAGTGTTCCTGATAGTGCAGACGTACGGCCAACAGTCAGTGGAGAAGACCATGGAGGTCTTAAAGGAGATGAAGAGGACTGATCTGGCTCAGAGGCTGTCAGACTGCAGCTCACTGCCTCGAAGTAAGACAACAAAATCAAAATGTCTATGAAGGTTCTCAGCTATCGAGGTCATCGTAGTCTAAGGAGGTTAGATTTTTTGAAGAAGTTTCATCCGAGAGCTTCTTCAGTTCTAAGAGCAATTAGTGGAGAGTCACCGATTTTTAGCCAGTGGGAATGTCCCCCAGGGCGGTCATGGACCCCCTATTGATCCTCTACCTAATCACAGGAGCCAAGGTGAGTAGGTTACAATCAGCCAAAGTTTCAGGTGAGCTCATTGTGAAACCTGGCCCCACCCTATCATGTGATTTCCTGAGGTCAGATGGCCCAGGATGTGAGTGGGCGTTAAGGCGTCTGGGAAGGATCTCAAAACTCAATTATAGATGGCAGAGAGTTGGTGTCGTAAACCCCGCCTCTGTTCAAAGATGGTCGCTCACAGTGGATATAGATGGCTTCTTTCACTCCTCTTTCAAACCGTCTGTCCTCTCTGTCCAAAATGTGAACATTGGCATCCTCAAAGAGTGACCTTTGACCTTTAGATGCAGATGGACTGCTGAGTCTTGTCCTGTGGAGGTGGCTCTTCTGTGTTGTGCCATGCGCTTGTGAAGTGGCTGTTTGGTCTCTCCAATGTAGAGGTCTGGGCATTCCTCGCTGCACTGTACAGCAAACACCACATTGTTAAGTCTGTGTTTTGGCGTTTTGTCTTTCGGGTGAACCAGTTTTTGTCTGAGTGTGTTGCTGGGTCTGAAATGCACCAGGATGTCATGCTTGGAGAAAACTGAGTTTCTCTGATACGCCGGCTACATAGGGGATGACAATGTTGTTGCGTCTGTCCTTCTTATCCTCCCTCGCTGGTGTCTGGTCTTCTTTTCTGTGCCTCTTTGCTGACTTTAAGAACGCCCATTTAGGATAGCCGCACGTTTTGAGTGTTTCCTTTACATGTGTGTGTTCCTTCTTTTTCCCTTCAGGCTTAGAGGGAACATGTTCTGCCCGGTGGTGTAGGGTTCTGATTACTCCAAGTCTGTATTCCAGAGGGTGATGGGAGTCAAAGAGGAGGGACTGGTTCGTATGTGTGGGCTTCCGGTAAACTTCAATGTTGAGATAGAGGATCGACAGGGGGTTCATGACCTTCTTGGGAAAAACAAAATCAAAACTCATTGTGAACTTCTAAAAAAGGTCTTCTTTTCCTTTTATAAATAATATTATTTGTAATAAAGGCAAAGGAAAACACATATTTATCTTTCCAAATCATATTTTATAACTGTTCCTGGAAGAAAATCTAAATAAATAAATAAATACATAAATATGTGACAAGATTAAAATAATTTGTGAGGAGTAAAAATGACTCCTTCATACTGTTTATTATTGCTGAGGAGGTTTCAGTGTAGTTCTGCATATTGTCCATTTTTCCAAAGTCATATTTCCTGAATAATTGTCAGTTAGTTGTTAAATGTGTTTGTCATGAGTGACTTTGAGCACTTTTCTCCTCAGAGAAACACTCTGTGGATGAACGACGCTCTGCACTGATCCACAAAGTGAGTCATGTCACATCTCTGATTCAGTACAAGACAGCAGGCTGAAAGTCAGAGGACTAAAGTATCATCAGTTCTCATGTTGACTCATTTTTCTCATGATTTCTGCTGGATGTTTGTGACAAACTGAAGCTTCATTCAGTTTGACTTCTTCAGCAGTAATTTTCTGCAACACTAATGTCAGGATGTCTTTACCACTGAGGATGAGCTGAGGAAGTGTCAGCATGTACATTTGTCCTGACTCTTCAACAGGACAGAGAAATCTGAAAACATCAAACACTTTCAGATTAAACAGGAAACTTTATTCTACTTACAAATATTAATAAAGAATGAAAGATAATGTGAAATCAGGGAAAGATTCTTGATGGATATATTTCAGTTTTTATCTGCACAGTGAGAGAAGAACTGCAGCCTGTAAATAAACCCTATTCAAATGCATAAATTAGTTACACGCTTTTATAGTTTCTTCACAACTTTTGATAAACATAGTATAATCAATATAACAGCTTGTGTTTGAGTAAATGGATAAATAAATAAATCTTCAAAACCATAAAACAGGATCACAGTTTTATACTTTCTTCACAATTTTTCATATACTGTAATCAAGATAATAATGGATTGCATTTATATAGCGCTTTTCAAGACCCTCAAAGCGCTTCACAATTCCACTATTCATTCACTCTCACATTCACACACTGGTGGAGGCAAGTTACATTTGTAGCCACAGCTGCCCTGGGGCAGACTGACAGAGGCGAGGCTGCCATATCGTGCCATCGGCCCCTCTGGCCAACACCAGTAGGTGAAGTGTCTTGCCCAAGACTATCCGAGGCGGGGCTTGAACCGGCAACCTTCCGATTATAAGACGAACTGCCAACTCTCGAGCCACGATCGTTCTTAACAACAGCAACTTATAACAACTTGTATTTGAGTAAATACAGAAATAAATATATGACCCCATGAATGTGTTTATGGTTCCAGGTGGCAACAATGGCAGTTGTTAAATATCTGCTTTTTGAAACATTGAATGACTTG
Organism: Astatotilapia calliptera; assembly: GCF_964374335.1. Lineage (NCBI taxonomy): Eukaryota > Metazoa > Chordata > Actinopteri > Cichliformes > Cichlidae > Astatotilapia > Astatotilapia calliptera. The sequence continues at coordinate 37,013,889 of NC_137432.1, read as the reverse complement.
AGTGATGAGGAGCTCAAGAAATTTAAGAGGCTCTTGCAGATGATTTATCCTAGCAGGACTATATCACATTTCTCATTCTTCAGTCCACCATCGACCAGAGCAGATGTAGTGAATCTGGTGGTGGAGGAATTTGGTCAGCAGTCTGTTGACGTGACCAGAGACTTCTTCATGTACATGAACAGAACTGATCTGGTGCAGAAGTTACCAGAGAGCAGCTCAGCATCCAGAGGTAAGACCAACATGCTTGAGTGTAAACTCTGTGTCATCAACAATATAAAATCTGTGAAAATTGAGATCAATAACTGAGCATATTGATTGATTTCTATCAGATGACCCATAAATCCTGATCACTGTTGCAGGTTGTTGCATTGGTGGTGTCATGGTGGTGCAGTGGTTAGCACTGTCTCCTCACAGCATGAAGGTTGTGTGTTTGAGCCTCCTGGTTGGCTGGAACCTTTCTGTGTGGAGTTTGCATTCAATTCAATTCAATTTTATTTATATAGCGCCAAATCACAACATAAGTCGCCTCAAGGCGCTTCATAGATACAGAGAAAAACCCAACAATCATATGACCCCCTATGTGCAAGCACTTTGGCAACAGTGGGAAGGAAAAACTCAGTTTTAACAGGAAGAAACCTCCGGCAGAACCAGGGTCAGGGAGGGGCGGGGCCATCTGCTACGACCGGTTGGGGTGAGAGAAGGAAGACAGGATAAAAGACATGCTGTGGAAGAGAGACAGAGGTTAATAACAGATGATTCAATGCAGAGAGGTCTGTTAATACATAGTGAGTGAGAAAGGTGACTGGAAAGGAAAAACTCAATGCATCATGGGAATCCCCCGGCAGCCTACGTCTATTGCAGCATAACTAAGGGAGGATTCAGGGTCACCTGGTCCAGCCCTAACTATATGCTTTAGAAAAGGAAAGTTTGAAGCCTAATCTTGAAAGTAGAGATAGTGTCTGTCTCCCGAATCCAAACTGGAAGCTGGTTCCACAGAAGAGGGGCCTGAAAACTGAAGGCTCTCCCTCCCATTCTACTTTTAAATACTCTGGGAACAACAAGTAGGCCTGCAGAGCGAGAGCGAAGTGCTCTAATAGGGTGATATGGTACTACAAGGTCATTAAGATAAGATGGGGCCTGATTATTTAAGACCTTGTATGTGAGGAGCAGGATTTTGAATTCAATTCTGGATTTAACAGGAAGCCAATGAAGGGAAGCCAAAACAGGAGAAATCTGCTCTCTCTTTCTAGTCCCTGTCAGTACTCTTGCTGCAGCATTTTGGATTAGCTGAAGGCTTTTCAGTGAGTTTTTTGGACATCCTGATAATAATGAATTACAGTCGTCCAGCCTGGAAGTAATAAATGCATGAACTAGTTTTTCAGCGTCACTCTGAGACAGGATATTTCTAATTTTAGAGATGTTGCGCAAATGGAAGAACGCAGTCTTACATATTTGTTTAATATGTGCATTGAAGGACATGTCCGGGTCAAAAATGACTCCAAGGTTCCTCACAGCGTTACTGGAGGCCAAGGTAATGCCATCCAGAGTAAGAATCTGGTTAGATACCATATTTCTAGGCTTTTCAGGGCCGAGTACAATAACCTCAGTTTTATCTGAATTAAGAAGCAGAAAGTTAGCGGCTATCCAGGTCTTTATGTCTTTAAGACATTCCTGCAGTTTAACTAATTGGTGTGTGTTATCTGGCTTCATGGACAGATAGAGCTGGGTGTCATCTGCATAGCAGTGTAAATGTATGCTATGTCTTCTAATGATACTGCCTAAGGGAAGCATGTATAATGTAAACAGAATTGGTCCTAGCACTGAACCCTGTGGAACTCCATAATTAACCTCAGTGTGTGAAGAGGACTCTCCATTTACATGCACAAACTGGAGTCTATTAGATAGATATGATACAAACCACTGCAGCACAGTACCTGTAATACCTACAGCATGTTCTAATCGCTCTAATAGGATATTATGGTCGACAGTATCGAATGCTGCACTAAGGTCTAGCAGGACAAGCACAGAGATGAGTCCACTGTCAGAGGCCATAAGAAGATCATTTGTAACCTTCACTAAAGCTGTTTCTGTGCTGTGATGAGCTCTGAAACCTGACTGAAACTCTTCAAATAAGCCTCTGCAGATGATCTGTTAGCTGTTTGACAACTACTCTTTCAAGGATGTTTGATATAAAAGAAGGTTGGAGATTGGCCTATAATTAGCTAAGACTGCTGGGTCTAGAGATGGCTTTTTGAGTAAAGGTTTAACTACAGCCAGCTTAAAGGCCTGTGGTACATAGCCGATTATTAGAGATAGGTTGATCATATTTAAGATCGAAGAATTAATTAATGGCAGGACTTCTTTGAGCAGTTTTGTAGGAATGAGGTCTAAAAGACACGTTGATGGTTTGGAGGAAGTAATTATTGAAGTTAACTCAGAAAGATCAATTAGAGAAAAAGAGTCTAACTTAACATCAATGGTACTAAGAGTAGCTGTAGATAATATTACATCTGTGGGATGATTATTGGTCATTTTTTCTCTAATGATAAAAATTTTATTTGTGAAGAAGTTCATGAAGTCATTACTAGTTAACGTTAAAGGGATGGTTGGCTCAAAAGAGCTCTGACTGTTTGTCAGCCTGGCTACACTCAAAAAAATGAAACGTTGACTTTAATTAAAATTATTTTGTCAACAGGTTCCACGAAATTGAATTATGTTAGTTTAAAGCAAAAATCTTTAGTTCATCTAATTTAAAAAAACTACTTAAGATTAACAAGACATATTTAAGACTAACTAAATCAAGTTATGTTGTATGAACATAGATGATATATTTTCAGGTTAGATAGTTTAGATTAGTTACTTCAACACATTTCTTATTTGTGGCAGTAAAATGTTAAATTTAAGTTAGATTAATTCAAATATTATATTTTCAGCCACCTTGTGCTTTATTAATTAGTTTTACATAAATCTATTTTGTCAACAGGTTCCACACAAATGAATTAAGTACATCCAACTTATTTTTTTAAATTTATTTTATTGCCAACACATTCAGTGAGCGTTTGTGTAAACCCAGTCCAAAATAAAACACAACAGCTCATTAGGGTTAGTAATTAACAGTATGTAGACAGATGCAACATCAAGACTTTAAATTAAATGTCTGTATCTACCAGAAATAGAAGAAAAAAAAACGCATTGAAGATCACATAACACATTGATAAGATGACACTTGAGTTATGCACATGTGATGCTAGTAAGGTCTGTGAGTGTTTTTTTCTTTTAGTGTCTAAAATGGATAGCAAAGTTGCTATTTGCAATGATTGCTTAGGGTCAGTCCAGTAACACAATGCCAATGAAGTGCTTTCCTTTAACAATGCAAAGTGAAGTGTCCACCTCAACAGCCACAATTTAAAAAAAAAAAAATGTAACAACAACAACAATAATAATAATAATAATAATAATAATAATAAATAGTCCACTGATATTAGCAATCAAAGAAAATTACATCACCATCCCAAATAAAACTTTAACAAAACATGCCAACATTATGGTCTAACAATAAAACAGCTTGTCAGCGTTCAGTTTTTTTGCAACAGCACAGCAGTAACCATTTAACACTCGCCACTGTCAACATTTATTTTACTAGTGTTTGGGCAAAAAACTTCAGATGTAAACATTTTAACATGGAAACAATTGTTCGTCTTTAAAAGTCCACAAAATATACATTCATCCTGCATTCCCAACTTGGATGATCTGATATCCTCGTGTTGGTGTTGTTCCCAGACCGTCATGAAAATGTTGTTCCAGGTTCAACATTGCAAGTGACCAATCACATTGTTGTGACGTTATTCTATTCCAAGCCATTCGTGCATTTATGAAATTCCAATGTTGCAAGGACAATATCAATTCTGTTTACTGTTTATTAAAGGGTTACGGTTAGGGTTAGGGTCAGTTGATCGGCGGACAGAGGCGGTTTCACACAGCTTAAGTACAGTTTTTTGTTTTACGCCGGTTTTTCCCGAAGTCGCAAAAGTATGACGTCACAACATTCTGATTGGTCACTTGCAATGTTGATCCTGGAACAACATTTAGTATGATGATCTGGGAACAACACCAACACGAGGATATCAGATCAACCTCCTAACTTACCCTTAATTTTAGTATGTATTGCAATTACCTTTACAATGCACACAATGTAACACAAACTGAATATGAACATATTTCCACCTCATAACAATATGCCTTGAACGCTAATATACACACCACCCTTCAACATTTCTGGTGCAGTATCATCTCTCAATTAAATCCTTTAAATCTCAATACTTTTGATTGTCTCTTAGCTTTCAGTCTTGAGGTTAACTGAGATTCAGTGCATATATCCCACCCATTAAGAGTGCACATGCAGAGGCCAGGTCTTCCAGGTCATGCAGGACACACTAGATGGTTATACCCACATCGGCTGGAGGAGTGCTGGCATCAGCTCTTTCGATGGTAAAGATAGCAAGGGTAATTTGTTCCAGCTCCCTCTGAACAGCTGTAGCTTAGACACAAAAACATAGAAAAATGGCATCCAGTTTTAAAAAAAAGAAAGAAAAAGGGCCAAAGCTACCCTTTAATGACGTAAACACAATATTAGGAACATGCACCCCAGTGCGCCACTATTTTAGACTACAGATTCAACGATAAATATAAATAGTTTGGGTATACAAGAAGATTTCCCAAAACATTTAAACAGGTTCCATGCAAATTACAACAACAACAACATTACAACATGCAACAACATTAGTTATTCAAAATTTGGTTTAATACAGATAAAAAACTAAACTAAAATTACCAACCAATTATTCTTTGAAGAGGATGCTTGGGTCTTCATTCAGGTAAAAAGGTAGTGCCCTGAGGACACACTCCCTCCCCTTTTCAATGGTTTCCTTCTGTAGAGAGTGGCAGAGATACAGGAAGAGAAAACAGATATACTTTAGGATGACAGAAACTCACATTATACGCAAAATGAATGACATATCCACTGCACAGATAGACATGTACACAAGACCAACTAATCATCACATGGACATGAATAGTTAACCTGTTGGGCAGGGTTTCCACCACATTATATATGTCCATAATGGAGGTAAAGACAAACTAATACATCATCTTTTTTGCATTTAAAACATAACATAAAAACATTCACTTCTGGTTTAACCTAAATCAAGGGATCAGATTTTACATATGTTTAGGTAATTTAAATTTTCCAACGTTTTGAGTACCAAACTTTGTCTTGCTTAATATAAATGTAAGTGCACTGTGCAGCTACCATACACTAGCTGTTTAAATTTGAAAATGATCTTATTAGCCATAATATTTTGCTACCAACAGAATAACGCACCTGTGTGGCTGGGGCCAAAGTTTGTCTAATTTTCTTCCCTGCAACGCCTCCTTTTTTCTTGAAGACTTTTATGAGCTGGTCAGTGTATTGGTCAAGTTGTGTAAAAAGCCTTGGAACATGTGCAGCAGTAGTAATCCTCACATATTCTGCTTCCACCTGAAAATATGTCAACAAACACAACATACTGTACTGTAAATATACATACTATATGTACACATATACAAACTAAAACTAATGTAGTAAGACCTCATTAAAGCTATAATTTTAACACAAACATTTACACAAAATGCTAATGGAGCCATTACAGCTTTTATTGTTATTTATCAAGTTCCAAAAAATATTGATCACAGCTGATCTGAAAAGAATTTCATGCCTCAGGCCCTTGAACTGCAACCTTTACCATGGTTCAGATGTGGAGAAGAAATAACAGGGGCATGGGATGGGTCACAAAAGAAAACTTAACTTATAAAACAGTTTTGTTTTTAAAAGTATAACAGTTCACATACCACATACAAGCTCAGCAATACCACATACACCACATCAGTATAGGAGGGAGCAGGTAAAGGCAGGATCTGAGATTTATAAAGAAAAAAAATAATTAATTCCTTAATTTCAAGAAGCAAATTATTGTTTGAATTACAACTAAATAAAATACTACTCAGAAGAAAAGCAAGAGATTGACACTGCCATGTGCTAACTTTCTATAGAAGCAATTATCACCAGGTCTGTCGACCTCCATTGTCTGTCCACTCATATGTCTTGAATAATTTTATTTAAAAAATTAAGTGTGTACTTTCACAAACTGTAATTTATAACTACATTGATATGTATAACTCCGCTAGGAAACATGCTGTATTTACAGACCATTTTTACATAATACAGATTACTGATAGAGCAGAACAATGGTGTCACAGTGGCTTTCGCCCTTGACTTTTTGGATTTTAAATGTCACTTTATGCTATCCTTGCTATCCTATTCGATATTTCCGACTCTCGGATTACAGAAAAGGAATCCCAAGAAAGCAAATGGAAAAATAACCCCTTGAAAGAATAACCCCATGAACCCCTGTAGCTAATCCCTTAATAAAACAAAAAACAATAAAAATGTTTCTTACACAGTCCACAAAATAAGCATGTCCAGGACCCAGTAAAACTAATGTAAAACAAGCACACGCAAACGATATAACATGTCTTGTAAGACAAACGCAAAATATAACCATGCTGGACATATAGATACTACACAACATAGTCAAAGAAAAAAGTGGTCTTACCTCTCAAAGAAACAGCAGCTTGGCGCCAAAACAGCCTTTTTCAGTTAAATTTGAAGTCTTGCGCATGAGCAGGCACAAGCCGTGAAACCTTCTTGTTCTGCGCGGTTTCATTACAACTGTTTTTGCATTACTGCCACCTTGTGGATATACAAGGTATATCGATCCTAATTGACTTAACTTAAATGTTATGCGATCAAGTAACACATTAGTATTATGTACGTTGAATAATAGACACAATTACGTAGACTTGATTAGAAAAACATATGTTAACTTAACAAAAACATATATTTTAAGTAAAATGAAAATAAATAATTAATATACACTGAACAATCCACCTCATTCATTTTTTTGAGTGTACAGAGCTGAAGAGAAACCTGGGGTTGTTCTTATTTTCTTCAATCAGTATGAATAGTAAGATGTTCTGGCTTTGCGGAGGGCTTTCTTATAAAGCAGCAAACTATTTCTCCAGGCTAAATGATGATCCTCTAAATTTGTGACACGCCATTTCCTCTCCAGATTACGAGTCATCTGCTTTAGGGTACATGTTTGAGAATTATACCACGGAGTCAGGTACTTCTGATTTGAGACCTTAGTTTTCACAGGAGCTACAGTATCCAGAGTCGTACGTAGTGAGGAGGTGAAATTATTAACAAGATAATCGACCTCTGTTGGGGTAGCGTTCAGATAGCTGCTCTGCTCTATGTTGGTACAGGGCATTGAAGATGATAACAGTGGGTGGATTATATTCTTAAACTTAGTTACAGCGCTTTCAGAAAGACATCTACTTTGATAAAGTCTACTCTCCACCGCTGTGTAATCAATTATTGTAAATGTAAATGTTATCAGGAAATGATCAGACAGGAGAGGGTTTTCAGGAAACACTGTTAAATGTTCAGTTTCTATGCCATATGTTAAAACAAGATCTAGAGTGTGATTAAAGTGGTGGGTGGGTTCTTTTACATTTTGAGAGAAACCAATTGAGTCTAATAACAGATTAAATGCCATGTTCAGGCTGTCATTTTTAGCATCTACATGGATGTTAAAATCACCCACAATAATTATTTTATCTGAGCTCAGAACTAAATTAGATATAAAGTCTGAGAAATCAGACAGAAACTCTGTGTAAGGCCCAGGTGGACGATAGATGATAACAAGTAAGACTGGTTTCTGAGTTTCACAGCTGGGGTGGACGAGGCTGAGCATCAGGCTTTCAAATGAATTAAAAGTCTGTCTTGGTCTTTCATTAATTAATAGGCTGGTGTGAAAAATTGCTGCCACACCGCCCCCTCGGCCTGTGCTTCGAGATTTCTGGTAGTTAGAATGACTCGGGGGTGTTGATTCATTTAAACTAACATAATCATCCTGCTGCAACCAGGTTTCTGTAAGGCAGAGTAAATCGATTTGTTGATCAATTATTAAGTCATGTACTAACAGAGACTTGGAGGAGAGAGACCTAATATTTAATAATCCACATTTCACTGTTTTACTCTTTGGTTCAGATGTGGATACTTTATTGTTCTTTCTTTGTGATTGTTTATGTTTAAGTTGTTTGTTGCTGGTTTTTAGTTTGTTTTTTGTCTGTTTGGGAGCTGACACAGTCTCTATGGAGATGGGTTTTTGGGGGGGTAGCAGGAGGAGAGAAGCTGCAGAGAGGCGTGTAAGACTGCAACTCTGCTTCCTGGTCCCAACTCTGGATACTCATATTTTGGGGGGTTTAATAAATTTGTCCATATTTCTAGAAATGAGAGCTGCTCCATCCAAAGTGGGATGGATGCCATCTCTCCTAACAAGACCAGGTTTCCTCCAGAAGGTTTGCCAATTATCTATGAAGCCCACATCGTTTCTGGGACACCACTCATACAGCCAACAATTTAAGGAGAACATGCGGCTAAACATGTCACTCCTGGTCTGATTGGGGAGGGGACCAGAGAAAACTACAGAGTCCGACATTGTTTTGGCAAAGTTGCACACCGATTCAATATTGATTTTAGTGACCTCCGATTGGCGTAACCGGGTGTCATTACTGCCGACGTGAATTATGATCTTACTGAATTTACGTTTACCCTTAGCCAGCAGTTTTAAATTTCCTTCAATGTCGCCTGCTCTGGCCCCTGGAAGACAATTGACTATGGTTGCCGGTTTCTCTAGCTTCACATGTCTGAGAACAGAATCACCAATTACCAGAGTTTGACCCCCGGCGGGTGTGTCGCCGAGTGGGGAAAAACGGTTAGACACATGAACGGGTTGGTGGTGTACCTGGGGCTTCTGTTTAGGACTATGCTTCCTCCTCACCGTCACCCAGCCGCCCTCTTTCCCCAGCTGCTTGGGGTCTGCCGGGGAACAGCTAGCGGGGCCTACGCTATCTTCGGCTGCACCAGCTACAGGGGCCTGGCTAGCTATGGGTGAATGGAGGGTGCGAAGCAGAGTCTCCAATTCAGTAATCCTGGCCTCCAGAGCTGCAAATATGCTACATTTGTTACAGATATCATTACTGCTAAAGGAGGCCGAGGAGTAACTAAACATCTGACACAATGAGCAAGAAAGTGCAGGAGGGACAGGTGAAGTAGCCATGGTGCTAACGAGTCGGCTACGAGCTAAGCTAAGCTAGCGAAACAGTACAGAGACAGTGAGTGAATACTTTGGGTATAAATTAGGTAGTGAGTACACAGAAAGTGTGCTTCGGATGAAGCAGGTGAAGATTATACTATGAAAAAGAATGTATTTAAAAGTTGTTAATTAAATTGCTAAGCAAATAAGCTACTCAGAAACACCACTGTGTTTGAGCAGGAACAGGAAGTGATACTCTACCGCAGAGTGAGCGAACACCAAGTGACAGCGCCACCAAGAGTCAGGACAGTGCACACAGCATGTTCTCCCTGTGACTGCATGCTTTTCCTCAGAGTGCTCTGGTTTCCAGTCCAAACACATGCTTGTTTAGTGGTTCCAAATTAGCTGTGGATGTGAAAGGGTATATATCTCTGTTTGTTACACTGTGAATAATACTGTCTCGCTCTCTGTGACAAGTTTGATAGGTTCCACACCCCACAACCCTAAGTTGGTTCAGGGATGGATGGATTTTTTTATTGGGTTGTTTCTGTTTCAGTTTTATTCGTCATATGCAAGTTAGCACAGGGTCAACATTGCAATGAAATGTATTTGACGAGCAGCAGACAGTCACTCAGCAGTATAGTATGTAAAAAATAGTAAGAGCAAAATGTTTATAAAATGTAGTAGTTAACAGACTAAATATATACATACAGGGCTCTAGATTGCGACCAATTTGATCGCAAATGAGACCAAATTTTTGATTAGTGCAACTAAAAAAAAAGCTGTTGCAGTAAAAGAAAAATAAAAGTCTCCATGTGGTCAACAACTGAAACACATCGTACCCCTATCGTGTGTCCCAATCAGAGAGAGTCAGGGGATGGATCTCTATGATTGGCCGTGGTCCTGTAGTTGTCCGTAGTCCTGTGTATACGTTTGAAAGTGCAGGTGGAAGAGGGAGATGAGTAGCTTGAATAAAGCGATAGCACAAAGACGTGAACACAGAGCGCGGACCGACGCTTTCTCTTTCTCGGCTTTCTCACCCGACTGCACGGACACGCCGTTGGGGCTGAAAGCCGACAGTTCAAAGATTCTGATGCGTCAGCGCTTTGTGTTTACATCTTTTTTGCGCTAGATTCTGAGCTGCAGGTTTTGTCTCTCTCCAACCAAAATTCACTGAACCAGCAGCAAAAGAAGATCAAACTACAATTCATTTTTGATAAATGTCGTCATTAATTCCCTCTGACTTTTAGAATAGAATAGAATAGCTTTTTATTGTCACTGTTACAAGAACAGTGAAAGGCAGTTTGGCATTTCTCCATGTGTGTGAAGTAGGCTACACAATAGCTTAAGTATTTACACAATAACAGGCAAAGTTACATTTACACAAGAAAGCTGTTAGGATGCCTGGGTCATTGACTCAGGGTTTTGAGTTTATTATATTATTTATCATTTCTAGTCTTTGGTTTCTTTGTTAGAGTTTTCTTATGGTTTATGTCTCTGTGTTCTCTAGTTGCTCTGTCTCCCCTGTCAGCTGTATCCCCTTGTCAAGTTCGCGTCTCTGTGTTATGTTTCCTGTTTTACTTTGAAAGTCCGTGTCTATATATGTATATACAGGGTGGGCCATTTATATGGATACACCGTAATAAAATGGGAATGGTTGGTGATATTAAAGTCCTGTTTGTGGCACATTAGTATATGTGAGGGGGCAAACTCCTCAAGATGGGTGGTGACCATGGTGGCCTTTTAGAAGTCGGCCATCTTGGATACAACTTTTGTTTTTTCAATAGGAAGAGGGCCATGTGACACATCAAACTTATTGGTAATGTCACGAGAAAAACAATGGTGTGCGTGGTTTCAACGTAACTTTATTCTATCATGAGTTATTTACAAGTTTCTCTTTGTTCACATCCATTGACATGTCGAAGAGGTAAACACGTGAGGAACGGATCGAAATTGTGTTGATATCTGGTGAACGCAGTAACTGGGTGATTGCAGCAGATTTCGATGCAAGACACCCTACGAGACCACCCATCTCCCATGCTATAGTTGGCAAACTGCTTGCTAAGTTTCGTGAAACTGGTTCAGTGCTGGATTTGCCAAAATGTGGACGCAAGAAAACTGTCACTAATGAAGAAACATCAGTGGCTGTCCTAGCTTCATTCAGCAAGAGCCCACAGCGTAGCACTCACCGCATGTCACTGGAGAGTGGCATTAGTCGAACATCCCTTCGGCGGATATTAGCTACTCACAAATGGCACCCTTACAAACTCCAGCTACTGCAGCATCTTGTTAAGGTTCAAAGATTGAGGAAGGAAAGTACAAACAACCATTGGTCCAGAAGATCTTGGTCAAACAATTGATTTTAATGAATACACGCGTGGGAAGACCAGTCTGCACGCAGACAGGGATTGATCTTCGACTTAATCAAAGCATACACAGATTTTTATAGCATCAGGGTTGGAATTAATGACGCCCCTTCATACGTCACAGACAGAATATATACATACGTCAAATCAAAACCACAATGACTTTTAACACGGTTTAAAAGAACATTGTCTTCTATCTCGTCTGGAACACGAGCCCCACATCCTGCCAGACGCTGTTCCTCTTTCCAGAGACAAACATGACCAACTTCTCACCTATAAATGAGTCTAACTAATGTGTGTGTGTGTATGTGTATATGTCGTCCTCAAATGCTCTCTCAATTCACCCGTTGCACTTCTGACCTTTCACCAGAACAGAGGCTCATCCTCACATATAATCCTCAAAATAACCTGCACTTAGACTACTTTCGGTTTCAGTTCTGCAAAGCCTGCAACTTCCTGTCAGCCTGCAACTTGGTCTTTCTGAAAGACACACACACTGTTTAAACATCTGAATGCAATATCAATACTGTAAATTATATTATTAATGCAATGGTAATGATGATGATTATTTACCAATAGCAGTAAAATAATTTCCCTGATCCACAATCTCAACGAGGATGACCCAGATCGGCACACAGAATTTGCAGAATGGGCAAAACAAAAATTGGAACAGGACCCTCAGTTCACGCAGAAGATTTTGTTCAGAGATGAGGCAAACTTTTATGTGAATGGTGAAGTTAACAAACAAAACCACCGCTATTGGTCTGACACTAACCCACATTGGATGGATCCCTCCAAGACTGTTGGAACAACAAAAGTGGTGGTTTGGTGTGGTATATGGGGTACAACGATAGTGGGTCCATTCTTCATCAATGGAAACCTGAAGGCCACTGGATATTTGAAACAAAACCACAAAAAACAAAGAATCTGAAGCACTCAGTCCAAACACAAGGGCTTAATAGTCCGAGACCCTGTTTCAGGAGGGCGACCATGATCTCCGCAGAAAAGGAGTTCATGGCGAAATAGTTCAGGTGGCCGACCTGGAGGTCGATGGCACAAGAGTCCAAAGTCAGGCAGATCAGGGGGCCGTCCTGGAGGTCGACAGCATAGCAGTCCATAGTTCAATGGTTCAGGGGGCCGACCATGTGGAAGGTGGCAGTGGCGAAGCAGGTATGGCTGGCCACACTCGGGCGGCTTGGCTTGCAGCCGGCGGCGACGTGGACGAGACCTGTCGGGCGGCTTGGCAGGCGGCCGGCGGCGATGTGGACGAGACCTGTCGGGCGGCTTGGCTGTCGGCCGGCGGCGACGTGGACGAGACCTGTCGGGCGGCTTGGCTGTCGGCCGGCAGCGACGTGGGCATGGACGAGACCTGTCGGGCAGCTTGGTTGGCGGTCGACGGTAGTGTGGATGTGGACGTGACCCCTCGGGTGGTTTGGTGGGTTTCCATGGCTTGGCAGGCGAGACGAGCAGAGGCGTGGCGTCGACCTCTGGCTGGGTCATGGCAGGCGAGACGAGCAGAGGCGTGGCATCGACCTCTGGCTGGGTCGTGGAAGGACCAGGCGAGGCAGGACTAGATAATGGCGCTGCAGGCGACTGCATGGAAACTACTGGTGGTAACGCTGCAGGCGACGGCGTGGAAGCCACAGGTGGTGGACCAGGTGGTGGCGCTGCAGGCGATGGCGTGGAAGCCGCAGGTGGTGGACCAGGTGGTGGCGCTGCAGCAGGTGTGGCAGGATGCTGGACGGGCTCGGCTGAACCTCCAGCTGGCGCGACAGGACCAGGCGAGGCGTCGTCCTCAGGCTGAGGCGTGGCAGAACCAGGCGAGGCAGAGCCAGCAGGTGCGGAGACCTCTGGCTGAGGCGTGGCAGGTGGCAGCATGGCAACCGCAGACGGCAGGGCGGTCTCTCCAGAACACTCAGCAGGAACTGATGGCGGAGTGGGGGCCGCGGAGTGCTGGAGTGGTTCACCTGAACCCCCAGCAGACACTGGAAGAGGCTGCACAAACTGCCCAGTGACCCCCATGGAAGCAGCAACAGGCTCTTCGGGAGGTCCAGAGCAAACTGGGTCCTCCAACTCAGCCTCTGGATCCAACCTGGCCTGGGTCTCAGTCCCACAGGGGCTTAACTGAGCCTCACGGCTAGCATCTCCAGTGAAAACCGTCTTAAAGCCTGACTTCTTAGAAGCATGGGTCGTGGCATGATCAATACACAGAGATGCTAGATAATTGTGCAGAGGGATAAGATGTTCTGTGGAAGACTTGGGCGGTAACTTGTTTGTCTTAGTCCTTTCACGAACATGAACAGGCTCTTCATAACCGGGCCCATGAACTGGCAAGTCTGTGTTAATTTTAGTTTGCTCCTTAGAAAAAACACCAGAATATAGTCACCCACCTCATGCTGCTGTAAGCCGTGGTGATGGTGGTCATCACAGGAACATGACACATATATATATATATATATATATATATATATATATATATATATATATATATATATATATGTGTATGTATGTATGTATGTATGTATGTATGCATGCATGCATGCATGCATGCAGCTGGCTCAGTGGCAAGGGAACAATAAGAGAACAGCACCACCAAGGCTGGAGACGGAGCAATACTGGAAGAGCATATGGGAGAAGGATGCAACCCATAACGGCAATGCTCAGTGGCTAGTGGATCTGAGGGCAGACCACAGCGACCTCCCTGAACAGGGTCCAGTAACCATCACAGTGGCAGATATCCAAGAAAGGGTCTCCAGTATGAAGAGTTGGACAGCACCAGGGCCCGACATGGTTCACGCCTACTGGCTGAAGAAGCTGACTGCACTCCACGAGCGTCTGGCAGCACAAATGAACCAGCTGCTAGTTAACGAGAGACACCCGGAATGGCTAACTGAAGGCCGGACGGTCCTGATCCCCAAGGACCCCAAGAAGGGACCGGTCCCCTCCAACTACCGACCAATAACCTGCCTCAGTACTACATGGAAGCTCCTGTCAGGCATCATATCGGCTAAGATGAACAGGCACATGGGTCAATACATGAGCGGGACACAGAAAGGAATTGGCAAGAATACCAGAGGTGCAAAACACCAGCTACTGGTAGACAGAACAATCAGCCGAGACTGCAAGACCAGACTGACCAACCTGTGCACTGCCTGGATTGATTACAAGAAGGCCTATGACTCAATGCCCCACAGCTGGATACTGGAATGCCTAGAATTGTACAAGATCAATGGGACCCTAAGAGCCTTCATCAGGAACTCAATGGGGATGTGGCGTACAACACTAGAGGCCAACTCCAAGCCCATAGCACAAGTTACCATCAAGAGCGGGATCTACCAAGGAGATGCTCTGTCCCCACTGCTGTTCTGCATAGGCCTGAACCCCCTCAGTGAGATCATTAACAAGACTGGCTACGGATACCGACTACGGAACGGAGCAGTTGTCAGCCACCTCCTGTACATGGATGACATCAAGCTGTATGCCAAGAGTGAACGAGACATCGATTCACTGATCCACACTACCAGGCTTTACAGCAATGACATTGGAATGTCGTTCGGACTGGAGAAGTGTAGTCGGATGGTAACAAAGAGAGGGGAAGGTAGTCAGAACTGAGGGGATTGAACTACCAGAAGGCAACATTGCAGACATAGAGGACAGTTACAAGTACTTGGGGATCCCGCAGGCGAATGGGAACCATGAAGAGGCCGCTAGAAAAGCTGCAACCACCAAGTACCTGCAGAGGGTCAGGCAAGTCCTGAGGAGTCAGCTGAATGGTAAGAACAAGATCCGGGCCATCAACACGTACGCCCTGCCCGTGATCAGGTACCCTGCTGGGGTAATAGGCTGGCCAAAGGAGGAGATAGAAGCCACTGACATAAAGACAAGAAAGCTCCTTACCATGCATGGAGGGTTTCACCCCAAGTCCAGCACCCTGAGGCTGTACGCTAAGCGGAAGGAAGGGGGCCGGGGACTGGTGAGTGTCAGCACCACAGTCCAGGATGAGACAACGAACATCCAAGAATACATTGGGAAGATGGCCCCAACTGACCGAGTGCTCAGTGAATACCTCAGGCAGCAGAAACCCAAGAAAGAGGAGGGAGACGAGGAACCATCATGGAAGGACAGAGCCCTGCACGGTATGTACCACCGGCAGATAGAGGAGGTGGCTGATATCCAGAAATCCTACCAGTGGCTGGACAAAGCTGGACTGAAAGACAGCACAGAGGCACTAATCATGGCAGCACAAGAACAAGCTCTGAGCACAAGATCCATAGAGGCTGGGGTCTATCACACCAGGCAAGACCCCAGGTGCAGGCTGTGTAAAGATGCCCCAGAGACAATCCAGCACATAACAGCAGGGTGCAAGATGCTAGCAGGCAAGGCATACATGGAACGCCATAACCAAGTGGCCGGCATAGTGTACAGGAACATCTGTGCCGAGTATAACCTGGAAGTCCCGAGGTCAAAATGGGAGATGCCCCCAAGGGTGGTGGAGAATGACCGAGCTAAGATCCTGTGGGACTTCCAGATACAGACGGACAAAATGGTGGTGGCTAACCAACCGGACATAGTGGTGGTAGACAAACAGAAGAAGACGGCCGTAGTGATCGATGTAGCGGTTCCGAATGACAGCAATATCAGGAAGAAGGAACACGAGAAGCTGGAGAAATACCAAGGGCTCAGAGAAGAGCTCGAGAGGATGTGGAGGGTGAAGGTAACGGTGGTCCCCGTGGTAATCGGAGCACTAGGTGCGGTGACTCCCAAGATAGGCGAGTGGCTCCAGCAGATCCCGGGAACAACATCGGAGATCTCTGTCCAGAAGAGCGCAGTCCTGGGAACAGCTAAGATACTGCGCAGGACCCTCAAGCTCCCAGGCCTCTGGTAGAGGACCCGAGCTTGAAGGATAAACCGCCCGCAGGGGCGTGCTGGGTGTTTTTTTTTTTTTTTTAATGCATGTATATGTATATGTGTATGTATATGTATATGTGTATGTATGTATGTATATGTATATGTGTATGTATGTATATATATATATATATATATATGTATATATATATGTTGATAGGTTTGTAGCTTGAACCCATCCGCTGGAACGTTGAAGACAATATAATTACACTGCTAAGCAAGACACAAATAGGCAAAGTTCTTCATGTTACTCGTGCACGGGAGAGAACCAGACAGAGCGCCGTTCCTTCGCTTGACCCCAGTAGCTCTCGTCCGTCCTCCCGTAACACTGTCCTTTTATTGAGGTTACATGAATATGCATAGGTTCATTAACATACGACGTCTACATACAAACAAAGAGTACCTTGCCTGTGTGTGTGTGTGTGTGTGTGTGTGTGTGTGTGTGTGTGTGTGTGTGTGTTGTTGATCAAAGGGTCAAACATCCTTGGTCAGGAAGAGGGTAGCCTCCCCCTCACCCTAGATGGTTCATCCTAGATAACACGGTGAGGAAGTCCTGCAGTTCATCTAAACAAAGAGCACTTAGACTAGAACAGACGTAGCTACGTTAATCCTACCATAAAACAATAAGACACGGTATGACCTCTCATGCTCCCAAAGTGCTGTCTAATACACACAAAGTTTGCAGACTATCAAGGATCAAAACCTCTACCAATCTACAACTAATTACAAAACTCTAAGCATATATAAGTAAATATTTCTAAGCATAAATGACAATCAACAATACAAATCTAACATATGTATATGTGTATATATGTGTATATATAATATGAAAGTCTAATTTCTGCTGTTCAATACTGAAGAAATTTAAACTTTTTAAAATTATGCAAAATTGCAGAATATTTTTAAGGTTATCTGCTAAAAATCCAGGCCAGGAAAATCTTTCATGTTTTTCTGTTTTATCCTCAGTTACTTTGACACAAAGGCATCTGCTGTGATGTTCACACCTCTGATGAAGTCGCACATGTATCAGTACTATTAAATGATCAGAATTATAATATTTCTGACTGTCTCAGGAAAAATTGAATCAAATCGAATGGATTGTAGAAATCAGTGATGATACCCAGCCCTAGTGAGCAGCCTAGGCCTGACAGAAGTGGATGTAGCTGTGGGTAATAAGAAAAGATGAAAAGAATTATTGATGCAGGTTTTGTTAAATTAAGGCTTGATCAATCTCAAATTCATAGCCATGTGCTCTGACACAGAGCCATCAATCTCTGGACACTGAAAAAGCACAGTGTATCCGGAAAACACATTATATGCTGCAATAAATGAACTGCCCAAGTGTCCCCTCTCCCACTGCCTTTCAACAGCACTCAGCAGCAAACAGGTTGCCAGAGGAGGCCAATGTGATGATTAAGTTTAACATTGCCCACAATATTGCCATAGAGTGCCAACGCACTTTAAGCACAAGCAGTTTTTCAGTAACTTATCTTTCTTGTACAACTATGCTCCAAATAAAGAACTTTGTGTTGACAAGATTGTTAGTTAATCATTTACAAATGAATATTGTCTGTATAGACAGCAATTTTCCCCTAAAAAAGTGCACATGTAAAACTGCGGTGTTAAGCAGGGGGGCGTGGGGATACTAATAAGAGTGAGAGTGTGTATGTGTGTGTGACAGTCAGTCATTTTAGTTTACATTCTGTTTTTTCTCTTTTAAATCATCTGTGTCGTCTGAAGGCTGATTCTACTTGGATGTGTGATGATGTTTGAATCCTCAGAGTTGATTGTAAATGTCTTTCCTCCTCAGAGAAACACTCTGTGGATGAACATGGAGCTGCACTGTTGAAGAGAGTGAGTGTGACTTTAACTCAGCTTTCATTCAGTAGATTCAGGCTGTAAATCATCCTCATCTTGAACATTAAACACGATGAAACAGACAAAGCATCTTTGAAACTGGATGCTTCTCACAGTGTTAATGTGGAGTCTGCAGCAATAATGTTTCCACTGATGACAGAGTGAAGGATCTACTACTGACGATAAAACCAGGAAATGACATCTTTAGATTTCTGTTTATCTTTAAAAGCTGTAATTTCAGTGATTATTCTGAAAAATATTAATATTAATGAAGTTGTTTTTTATTCATATTTGATATTTCTACTAAAATTACACTGAACGAATTAAAGATTTCAATCACTGAATTTCCTCAGAGATATTATACAGTAACTTATTATTTTGGTTTTTCAGGAAAAAGAACTGGAAGCTGTTAGACAGATTCTCTTGGAAACACTGAATGAATTCAGTAAAAAAGATCTCGGGAAATTTATTCTGTTGCTGCCGTTCACGTGCTTTAAGATGAGCCTGCCACAAATACAGATGTATACAAACAGGACAGAAGACCTTGTGGATCTGATGGTGGATGAACTTGGTCATCAGTCTGTGGAGGCGACCATGGAGGTTTTAACAGACATGAACAGACCTGATCTGATGCTGAGGCTGTCAGAGAGCAGCTCAGGTGAGACCAAACAAATGTTTTAAAAATAGATTTTCACAATTTACAATAAACTTGTTTAAATAACTTTTAATCAACAATAACAAACATTAAATTAAACGGGAAACACAACAGACCCGATCTGAATCCAGCTTCTCTCTCTCTGATCAATCAGCACTGAGCTGAAACACTTCTGACACACACAGTTACAGTTTATCAGCATTGAAAGTTATTTTTAGGATTTGAACAGTTTAATAACTGGTAAGGTTGTGCATGTGAGGGTTTTTGGTGTTTAATGGGTGGTAATGATGACATTTGTTTCTCTCTTTCGATTGTTATGATGTTTACAGTAGTTTTGAATTATTCAGTCATTTTCTGTTTTCTGTTTCCTCAGAAAAGCGTCAGCCTTCACTGTTCCACACAGTGAGTAAAGTCACATCAGACACACTTCACTCTACACAGTTTTTATTTTAGTTACAGGTTAAACATTATTCTTATCTTAATAAGAACCTTTTAAAAAACATTTTTTTACAATGTATAAATATTAGTGTATTGGACTGTCCTGTGGTGATACAAACACGAAAACATGTGGAGGAATTTCATTTATTCATTTTGAAGTCAATCTGATTTCATCACAAGTAAAAACACCCTAATATATGTAACTGTGTTACAAAACAGAAGTTATATTATTTATTTATCACAGTGGAAATATTACATCATTAAGCTCTAATGAATTTTAATCCACCAGGAAGCATCCATGACATCAGTGAAGGAGAAACTTCTGGAAACACCGGAAAATTTCAGTTTCAGTGAGCTTGAACATTTTAAGAGAGTCCTGCAGCAGAGAGTAACAAAGAGAGGCTTCCAGAAAATCCCAGCATCCCAGCTGGAGACAGCAGACAGAGCTGATGTAGTTCAACTGATTGTGAAGACATGCAGTGAAGAGTCTGTGGAGGTGGTGGAGGTGGAGGTTTTAACAGACATGAACAGACCTGATCTGATGCTGAGGCTGTCAGAGAGCAGCTCAGGTGAGACCAAACAAAGTTTAATAAACAGATTTTCATAATTTACAATAAACTTGTTTAAACAACTTCTAATCAACAAACATTAAAATAAACAGGAAACAACAGACGTCCAAAAGTAACTTTGCATAAATGATCAGAGCTGAATCCAACCTTTCTCTCTGTCTCTGTCTTGTTCTGACATCACTGGTGAGAATATTTGAATTCATCAGCTTTTGATCATCTTAGACGTCACTCAGCTGCACGTCCTGCTGAACATGTTGTTCTGATGTTGAAGCAGCACTGCACAGCATAAAGTGATCAAACAGCAAACATGTGGACAGTTAGAGGATGATTTTATATGTCAGCATAACATCATTCATTTGAATTCTTTGTGTCTCAACAAGGACGAAAAACTGAAAGAAGTTCAGAGCTTGAAGGTTGTCAGAGCCTGACGGTAATCCCTTCCATTCATCCATTTATTGCTAAAGTTTCTTTCTTTATAAACATGTGTACTTATTGACTAAAGAGACTGTCCTCTGCAGCAGGACTGCAGTGATTGGACTAATCTTGAACCTGAGGTGAACAGTACAGATGCAGACGAGGCTCCAACTTACAGGTAAATCAACTTCCTGAATGCTGCAGCACAGCAAACTGGAACTACAGGAAACAGTTCAGCTTTGGATTTATTCCCAGAGGAAATTCTTCATTTTGCATCCGATTCACACGACTACTCTCTGTGTTTCCATTCACTCTGTTGTTCCTTCATGAGTGTGTATTTAATTCCTGTTTCAGCCTTCAGTCTGCAGCAGGACACTTTGAATGCAGAGTCTCGGGCTTGCGCTGGGTCTGTAAGGGAAAGACCAGCTTTCAGTACCAGTTTAGATCTTGGGAGGGACACATGGAGAGGATGGAGAGCAGACAATACATGCCTGCAGGTCCTCTGATGGACGTCACAGTCACTGCTGGGAAGTTAAATGAAGTTCACCTGCCACACTGGATCTGCATCGGTAAGAGGACATGAAGGAAGACTTTCAGATGTTTGACATTTCTGACAGTGAGCGCACAAACTGTTATAAACTGTTCTTCTCACCATGTTTGTGTTGTTGTGTTCTCCTGCAGATGACATCCCTGACATATTGGACACGTTTGCAGTCCTTCACATAGATGACTGTGGAGATGTTGTGGAAAAAGTGTCTGAGGTCACACCAACACATGTCAAGTTAACTGAACCACATTTCTCTCTAATAGGGGCTCTGATACGTTTATTCTTTCCTTTGAAAATCAGCTGTTACACGTTGATGTACTATAAACCCAACACATCATTTCTTAAACTCCACGTCTATCCAATCCGACAGGATCCTGCTCTGGAACAGGTAACTGAACAGATTCAATGTATTAGGATCAGTGCAGGCAAAGAAAGTCACAGTACGATTGCTTTTATATTTTATACTAGACACAAGGTGAAAAATATTATCTGGGCACACTGACCATTATTTTTAAATATGACATCATACTGACTGCAAACTCAATGATAAAAGTGTAATAAGTTAAAATGATCATTATCCTAACAGTTCGTCATGAATTTATTTTGCGATTTTAAATCCAAACTGAATTTTAAAATCTTCAGCTGCTGATGACTGATATCATCTGATAACAGGGAATAGACAAGGAAGAATCCTCAGATGGATACAAAAGAATCAAGAAACCACACCCAGACAAGTACCTGCAAACTGAGCGTACTTTCAGCCTCAAAGCCGACAACACAAGTGCAAAAATTCAACCAAAGGTAAAGTTTGTGCTACATGTGAGAGAGTATAACACCCCTGCCTGTGCCATCTTTTTGATTGATGGCCCCACTCTTGACCTTTTGACCCTACCGGAAGTACTCCGGAAGTGACTAATCGAATCCAGATGTGTGTAATATGGAATCCATTAGACACTTCCGGAGTACCCCCCTCCCCCACAGGATGCAATTCGTCGCGCTTATGGATCATATTACACACATCTGGATTCGATTAGTCACTTCCGGAGTACTTCCGGTAGGGTCAAAAGGTCAAGGCTGGGGCCATCAATCAAAAAGATGGCACAAGCAGGGGCGTTATACGTGTGTGTGTGTGTGTGTGTGTGTGTGTGTGTGTGTTTGTGCTCACAGAGGTATTTTAAAGTTCCTTTGTTTTGTTTTTTTCAAACACAGGAGTTAACCCTCAGATACAATAGGCAAAACTTCTATGAGGTGTACGTTAAGAATCCAGGCAGTGAACTCATACTTACACTGGTGCACACTCACCCAGCTGATGGTGAACCAGCTGATGAGCCACTATGGAAATGTGAAATTCAAGCAGGTCAGTGGTTATGAAGCAATATTACCCACACTGTTACTAATATAAGAAATACTGTATGTCATATAATGTCAAATGTGAGAGGTTTTTTTCCATCAAACTTAAAAGAGTCTGCAGCAGTTTGATTGACACGATGTTTCCAAAAGTATTCACTCGCTCATCCACATCCTTTCATTCATGTGTTAAAATCGCTTCCATGGCCTCAGGTGTATAAAATCAGCACTAAGACATGCAGACTCTTCTACAAACATGTGAAAGAATCACTCGTTCTCAGGAGTTCAGTGGTCCTGTGATAAGACGCCACCTGTGCAACAAGTGTCGAGTCGCACATTTTGAAGCCAGTATGATAACCTTATCCCACCAATGCTGTGGACGTCCAGCTTTTCAGATCCAGTTAAGATCCAATCACTCAAAAAGATCCTCTGGAAAAGAGTAGAATTCTTAGAACAGAGTTTATTAAACAGTGTCATATGAACAGCAGAAATCAGTACAATAAACCAGGATGACAGAAAAAGTGAACAAGCAAAGCGAAGCAACCCCGGAGTGTAGAGCCTCAAAGCACAAACAGCACAGACACACAACAGACAGACAGGGAAGAAGCAGCAGAGCGGGGCATATCGACCCTCCTCTTATATGGGATCAGTGACCCCTCCGCCTGCCGTTGGGTACTCTTTCATCCTTTGTTCTTTCTTTTCATCTTCCACGTATGATGCATAACTTTCTGACCCTGCCCCATAACTTTTACATCCATCGTTGAATTGGCTCACTTTGTCAAATTGATTAACTGTTAACTGCCGTTTTCTCATCAAACTGACAATTTTGTCAGGTACGCATGCCAGACGTAAGCTGCTTTCTATGCCGAGTAAAGGTTTTTCTTGCCTTCTGGTGGCTGAGGTGAGAACCAGAATCCCAGCTTCACGCACAGGGGGCAGGTTTGTTTGCCGTATAGGCATCGAAAGGGCTGGACACAGCGTGAGGCGCTACAGATAAACGCAGAGAAAGTGTCCTATGCGCATACTTTAGCAGTGCCAAAGAAACCTTTGTTTGAACCAGTCACCGTTGGCCATAACACAGTCAAAGGTTACTTATTGATCCTAACTAGTACATTTTCAAACAGTATTGATCAGCATGTGTTTGTACAATAAACGGCACAAACTTCATTAATATTATTGAAGATAATCTTTGACCTAAATATTTGGATCTTGTGATTTTGAACGAGTAGAAAAAATACTCCAGTATAAGTATATATTTAGTATATAGAAGTATATATGATTACATATGTGAGTATATGTCCAGTGTGTACAGGTACATATGTCATATATATATCATAGAAAATCCACAACATTAGTGCTGTGGTGAAATTCCCTTGCTACAAAATATTATACATACAGTCAGCTGTTAGTGGTATTATAACAAAGAACGACAGCCAATCAGCCACAAAGTGACGGGCCACGTAAAATCACAGAGGCCTCCAACTTTCTGCAGAGTCAGTCGCTACAAGCTTCACGTGGCCTTCAGATTAGCTCAACAACAGTGCATAGAGCGTTTCAGAGAATGGGTTCCCATGGCAACCAGCTGCTTGAACACTGTTTTATTCAGATGAAACTTTCATATTTAACTCTAATGTCAAGTATCCATATTTTGATTTTTCTTGAATTCCAGATGACCATCCAGAGTCTGGTCAAGCCGAAGGTAAGATATCACACGAAAGGAGCATTTAGACGAACCTTTTACTCAGATTATAAATGAATGATTTTCTTCTTCTTCTTTTTTAGTAGACCAGAGTTTAGTGGAATATCCTTTGGTGTAGTTATTTAATTGTTTTAATTTGGTGGCACTGAGTCTCTAATGTTTCAGTTTGCTAGCATAATGAAATTTAAAAAGTTTGAACATTTGTTAAGAAATTAAAAACTTTCCTTGTTATTTATTAACAGCTGCAGGATCCTCAGTGGGAGCAGCTGCTGTCAGCTCTCAGTCGGCTGGTAGCTTCATCAATATTACCTGTTCTGTGGTTTTATATAATGTGACACATAGAACGCTGATGAATCCTAGTGAACAGTCAATCACACCTTTCTCCCGCCACAATTTTACTTTTCGTTAGCTTACATACTTTGTTCTGTCTTCAAGTTTTCATTCTAAAGGAGGAGCTCTCAGTCTCTCAGCTCTCGGTGGCAGCGAGTCACTAAACTCAATCCTGCTTATATTTATTTCTTTACAGAGATAAATATAATATTCATGTATTCAGCCCTCTGTGAATCACTTCCTTATCATGCTGGAGGGGTTTGTGAGTCCCAGGCTTTTTCCTGAACAGCTGATTTCCTCCAACAGAGTGATGATGGTTGTGTTGTCTTCTAACTTCATGAAGATTAACAATCTGAACAGCAGCCTGTTTGACAGGAAGTCCAGTATCCAGTTGCACGATGTGTTCCTGAAGACCAGAGTGACGAGTCTGCCAGTCAGCTTCACAAACAGCCTGCTGAGAGAGAGTTTGTTATATTTCACATGTATGAAGAGAGAGTGCAGGGCAGTGAAGACGACATCATCTGTGGCTGTATTCAGCTAACGACAGTTATTATTAAAGCTAACGCCTACTGGTAGATCAGCCCAGTAAATACTGTGTTTCTGTGTTTTCACTGGTTCATCTGTTTCACTTTCAGATGAAAACCAAAGAAGTGGTAAAGTACAAGCTAAGATGTTTCACATG
The DNA here is from genome assembly GCF_964374335.1 of Astatotilapia calliptera. Classification (NCBI taxonomy): domain Eukaryota; kingdom Metazoa; phylum Chordata; class Actinopteri; order Cichliformes; family Cichlidae; genus Astatotilapia; species Astatotilapia calliptera. Next base: position 36,988,883 of record NC_137432.1, on the reverse strand, counting down.
ATTTGTGTATAAAAAGAACTGCACTTTGTGTTTGGCTGTGGTGGGTTCCCTTTGGTTGCTGACCTCATATTTGAAGTACTGCAAAATGCCAGGGAATGAATGAATAAGCTCTTGTTCAACAATGGCACCAACCAGCTTATCAAAATCTACTGATGCTGTTGACTGGACTGTCAAAATGCATAAATCGAGTCAGTTCTATTTTACCACCAGTTTTTAGCACCAGTTAACGAATGTTTTTAGATGTTAAAGAATTCAACAGAACTTGTGGTAAAATACCAAATATAGAACTGTACCACATAGTGCCATTTTCTGTATGAAGCTGCTGGCTCTGTGGACATGAGGACGATCAGTTTGAGATATTCTCAGATATCTATTGTTTGCAGCACTGAACTGGTGTCCCTGACTTGACTGAAGACAGGTGGGATAGAGTTTTATCCTTAATGGGGACGATGTTCAGGAAACTGGAAGTGTCAGCAGGTGTTCTAAGGAGCTCGGAAAGAAAAGCATCTGGACGTCTTTCAGTTTCTTGAAGACGTTTCAGAAGCTTCTTCAGTTCTAAGAGCGACTGGTGGAGCGTCCCAGATTTTAAGCCCTATGGGAGTGTCCCCAAAAGGGTCGTGGACCCCCTATTGATCCTCTGCCTAATCACATGAGCAGTACTAGAAAAATTACCATTCCTGGTGCAACTCTGTAAGCCTTAGTCTTCTGCAAGAACAACACATTTCACAGCTGTCTGTGGCTGTTTTATCATGTCATCAATACTTACATGCAATGTGGCAGCTGTTGGAGAGATGTGATATAAAACTCTACAGAAAGATCCACAGTAAACACTGGAGTGGAGTTTGAATCTGATGCTGAAGAAGATGAGAAGAAAGACGGGGCACTGAAGTGCTCGCACTGTGTACACTTCTCTGTCTCGCTCACCTTCCTGTGAACTCATCAAAATAATGCAGAGCAACAAAAACTGCAACCTGGGGCAGTCCTTATTAAGGGTTACTTACTGTGGACCACATCTCAGAGTGTTCATATTTAATATCACTGATGCTGTGATTCTTATATTTACATAACACAATAATATCAGCTGGACAGGAAATGTTTGAAAGGCTGCCTGAATCATTAAGAAGGGTCTGATGTGATCAGCACCTGGATGTGAGCTGATTGTCAGCAAAGTTTCCTTCACTTTGTCTGGAGTCAGTCTTGGCTGTTGGATCATAGAGAGTGATGGATTCAGGATTTGCTGATTGGGCATTTTGTGACAGAGAAAAGTTGTTTCATTTATTATGTATCATGTATTTATTTTATTACAAAACTTTACAAGTAAAGATAATCTCATTTTTATGTCCTTTCTCAGAGGAAAACACTGTGGACAAACATCTGTCTGCACAGATGCAGAAAGTAAGTAGAACCAAATGATTCTGTCCTCACACCACAGCTTCACTTAATTCATTACTTATACCTGTTATTAAAAATGATCACGTGTGATGGTTTTGTTTACTTATTAATCAGTTATCCTCTAAGAAGGTTATTATTAAATCACTTTGTTTGTTCTCAGGCATTAACAGTCCACTCAGACAGAGAGAAGCTTTTGGAAATGTTGGAAGATCTGAAAAAGGAGGAGCTTGAAAAGTTCAAGTGGTTCCTGCGGGACCGTGATGTTTTGGTGGAGCTCCAACCCATCCCAGAGAGCCGACTGGAGAAGGCCAGCACCTGTGACCTGGTGGACCTGGTGGTGCAGACCTACACAGAAAAGTCTGTGGAGGTGACCAAGAAGGTTTTAAAGAAAATTAACAGAAATGATCTGGTGCAGAAGTTATCAGACAGCAGCTCATGATGCAAAGGTAACAATCAAAATGGCATCATTGATTTTATGAATATTTTACTTAATCCAAAATACTTTTGTATAGTTAGATTTGTAGCTTCTGAATTTATTTTCAGTGCACTACATGATTGTAGTATGGAAAGTAGCAGAGAGTCTGACTGCCCGTCCAACTGACTCTGACATGAGGGAGAGTTTATAATGTAGGAGCAGATTTGAGGTTAAAATACAGGAAATAACATCTATTTGAAAATTACTGTATGTGTGTGTGTGTGTGTGTGTGTGTGTGTGTGTGTTCGTGTTCTTAGGTTGATGCAAACATGAGGATGAGATCAAGATTTTTGAAGCATTTTTTTATTTTAATATTTAATCTTTTCATTTTATTTTAACTTTCTCTTTTTAATTTTCTGTTCTCATGTTTTTATTTTCTGCAGAATTATTTCAGGTTTAAACGTGTAGAAATGATCTGACAGTGATTTCATTTCCTTCTTTCATAGAAACACATTCTGTTTGTTTCTAGCAGCGCAGTTTGTAAAAAGACGGCATTTGTTGTGCTTTTCTTTGTTTTCATTTATACACTTTCAAATTTACGATAATTAGATCATCATGTTTACAGATACTCACTGTGAGACAAACACTCAGGTTTATGTGGTTTTTTTAACTTCTGTAATGTGTGATGTCATTGAGGGGCGGTATCCTAATACTGCTGATCTCCAATTCTGGCCCTTATCACAGAAGCTCCACCCACTTGTCCCTCAAACCTTCTGTTTGTGGGAAACAGCCAATAAGAACAAAGTTGCCTTAAAGGGAGAGGAGTAAAAAAGAAGCTTGTTTCAGAGAGGATGAGGAGCTACAACCAAACCAAGTATAAGACAAATGAGGATGATTTTGAACTGTGACTCAGACAAAGCTACTCGAGTACAGTCCAAAATTAAAAATATTAACCTGAAAATGAGCATTATATGTATAATTACATACAAAAATATCATGAACAGCTTTATGATTCTCATTTTGTTGAAGACGATAAATCCATGTCACAGTATAAATGTGCCACATAAAGAAAAGTCTTCCAGAATAATTTTACATTAACACCATATGAACTCTGTTATCTTCTGTCTTTTGTTCTTGTGGCCGATGCTCAGTCTGGTTTGGAGTGAAGCCTGAATGAGAAAAGTTTCCAAGGTTAGAAGTTACTGAGGAACATCATGACCTGGATCTGTTACTGCCATGTTTCTCACATTTTAAGAAGTTTTGACGACTGCTTTGAAGATAAACTGGAGAATTTTATACTTTTTAATCTTTAATATCCTGCTTTAATCATTGTTTTGTTTTTTTTAATTCCCTTTTAAGCACGTCACTAAACATTTTATATTGGCTTTCTACTAAATATAGCCACATAAATACAATTGTTCTTTATCAATAAAATATTTTTTCGGATACATCAGGGAGCAACATTGGTGTCTATTAACTATTTACTGTCAGAAACTCGTTCATTTTTTAAAATTTTAAAATCTGTAAAAACACGTCTTTCATGTTTATACGGTGAAACTTTTGCTGGAATGAAGCGGCCTAAAAACAATGAAACAATGTACAATGAAGATCACTCAGTAAGATGATTACTGTGCTTTTGTATTTTAAGAGATGAGATGTTCAGGTCAGTCTTTATTTTCCTACAGGATCATTTTGATTTGCAGCATCAGTCAGTCAAACTGAAATATCACAGAATGAGAAAGATCAACACATAAATAACAGTAAGAATGAGGAATAGTTAAATGAATGACTAAAAGTACATTAAAATGATGGAAGCAGTCAATAAGAAACGTTACAAACATCAGAAATGTCAGACCGGGATCGGACGGCTTTATTTACACAGAACTGGATGTTTCCTGACTCTGAGGACTTTATTCGTCTAAGGAAGAAACTCAGACTGTTCCTAAATGTGTCCTTATATTTTGACTTGTACGTACAAATTTTTATATGGTGTAATTGCTATTAAAGACTCCTTTTTACCCTTGTTTTCTGGTTCGTTCGTTCATTTAAACTCCAGCCTTTCTGGAGCGTTCAGTTCTACAAAGGCTGATCAGCGTCGACTCCATCAACTCCATTTTAATCCAGCAGCACGAAGAACAAGTGTCAGTGAGGTTTATCTTAATCATTTAACCCAGTTTACATTTTCCACCCATCCATTATCCTTATTAGCCTATCCCAGCTACCACAGGGCGAGAGGCGGGGTACACCCTGGACGGCAGTCTACTACAGAGAGACAGACAACCATTCACACCTATGGGCAGGTTAGAATCACCAGTTAACTAAACCACACTAACTGCATGTCTTTGGACTGTGGGAGGAAGCTGAAGTACTCGGAGAGAACCCAACAAACACAGAGAGAACATACAGACTCCACACACAAAGGTCTGGTGGTGGAGTCGAACCCGGGACAGTGGTAACCCCCCCGTTTTGTCCTTAATAGATAATACTTTATTAATCCTGAAGGAAATTATGGAAACCTGTAACCTTAGCAAGTTTTATAGTTTACCTTTAAAAGACAAACTGAATTATTCAGCTGTAACTTCATAGGAACAAAATGCAGGTGGAAATAACTGACGATATGAAAATGTAACCTGTGATGTGTGATGTTGGACATCTTTCATTCAAAGGTTGCTCAAAATCATTTAATGACTATATTTAAACATGTGACGCTAATTTCAACATGAAGGAGCAAACATCCATGTAGTTGTGTAGATACGTGTCAGGATCTGCTGTGTCACCATCGCTGGCCCTGCACCTCCTGCATAAGAAGTGACAGGCTGCTTCAGTCCTGCAGGTACAAAATGACTTTTTCATTTTCCAGGTGGTAACTATGACGACTGAGAAGCTGCTCACTTGGATGAATTCAAGTCACTGATTGAATAGCAGAAAGATTCACTCCTCATCTCAAGTAGCAAACTGAAAGCAGCAAACACTCAGGATGTAGTGAATGTGATGATGGAGAAGTACAGCCGAGAGTGTGTGGAGGTGACCAGAAAGGCTTTAATGAAGATGAGCAGAATCTGGTGCAGAGATGATCAGGTATCACCTCAGGAACCAAATAAAGTCAAAAACAAATAAATATGTAAAAAACGGACACATGGAGAGGATGGAGAGCAGACAATACATGCCTGCAGGTCCTCTGATGGACGTCACAGTCACTGCTGGGAAGTTAAATGAAGTTCACCTGCCACACTGGATCTGCATCAGTAAGAGGACATGAAGACATTATTATTTAACAATAAATTACATTTACGATTCAAGTTTTCTTGTGCAGATGACGTCCCTGACATATTGGACAAGTTTGCAGTCCTTCACATAGATGACTGTGGAGATGTTGTGGAAAAAGTGTCTGATTTTCTCTCCAAGAGCGCTCCTGATGAAAGTGGGCGTTCCTGTGAAAATCAACTGTAACGTGTTGATCTATCAGACCAACACAGCTTTCCTCACACTGCATGTTTATCTGATCCCACATGATCCTGGGCTACAGCAGGTTATTACATGTTTCACAGTATAAGAAGGACAATGTGCAACAAATAAATCAGCAGACAGTAAGATTATAATATTGGATCCCTGTAGCATCTTTACACACACACATATAAACATATATATTCTCTCGCTCTGTAGACGATGGAGAGAAGAATCCTGTGGCTACAAAATCATCCGAAAGCCGCATCCAGAAAAGTCCTTGAAAATGTTTAATTGTTTCACCCTAAGAGCAGATTTGGATGGTGCAGAAATCTGTCCTCAGGTATGTTGAATTTATTTACTGCTCATTTGATCCCAAAACAATTTATAAAGCTTCGAAATAAGTCAGATATAAAATAAACACCTGTTCATGGTGAAGTATGTAACTGATGTATTCTCACCATGAAGTAAACTCTCCTGCTGTCTGACCATTAGCTCCAACATGTGTTGACACTGAGCAGTGAGTTGTTGTCTTTGCACCAAACTGCACAGCTGTGCACGGCTGATCTCCTCCAACAGAGTGATGATGGTGGTGTTGTCCTCTAACTTCATGAAGATATTCTCTCCATGTCTGTGAGAGCAGTCATGGCTGTTCAACATGAACAGGAGGGTGCTGAGTGCACGACCCTGGGGGGCTCCAGTGTGGCCCTAGAGGGGAGGAGCCGTGATTACCAGTCTGAACAGCAGCCTGTTTGACAGGAAGTCCAGTATCCAGTTGCACAATGTGTTCCTGAAGACCAGAGTGTGGTACCATGTGGTACGCTGGAGCCACTATCAGAGACAAACAGAGACTGCAGCGTGTTGTGCGCTCTGCTGAGAAGGTGATTGGCTGCAGACTCCCATCTCTGCAGGACCTGTACACCTCCAGGACACTGGGGCGTGCAGCTCGGATCTCAGCTGACCCTTCTCACCCTGGACACAGTCTGTTTGACCTGCTCCCCTCAGGCAGGAGGCTCCGGTCCATTCGCACCAGAACCTCTCGCCATAAGAACAGTTTCTTCCCCTCTGCTGTCGGACACATGAACAATAACCGTATGACTGTTCCCACCACTAACACATGACCCTACGCTGTGTTCACTGCATCATTCCATGTTTGGCACTGATCACCACCTGCACTCATGTATATATCATGTATATATCTATCTACTTAGCACTTTTAATTCTTATTCTTATATTTTTATGACAGTATGTTTGCACTGAAGCACCGCAGCAATTTCCTAATGTTGTAAACCTGCTCAACATTTGGCAATAAAACCCTTTCTGATTCTGATTCTGACGAGTCTGCCAGTCAGCTTCACAAACAGCCTGCTGAGAGAGAGTTTGTTATATTTCACATGTATGAAGAGAGAGTGCAGGGCAGTGAAGACGACATCATCTGTGGCTGTATTCAGCTAACGACAGTGCTGACCTAGTAGGTGTGGCTGTTATTCCTCTCTTCCTCCTCCTGCCCTCTACCTGTTCGGTGCTGCTGCTTGCGCATGGCCGCTGTTTAGACCTTGGGTGCAATCAACAACTAAGCGCGGCCTGGTGTGCGCCGCCCTGCCAGGTGAGCCACATTAGAGCAATCAAGGGTGGGCATGCCTAGTAGACCTTAAAATGCATGCAGCAGTCATTTGACCCATGTGCGACATACTGAGAGGACAGCGAACAAAGTACGATCCACTTTTCCACTGTGAGGAAGACTTTGAACAAGACGGGCTATCGGTAAGCTCTTGAGCTCACATTTGCTGCACATATATTTGGAACTATGGAAGCTCAGTTGTGCAAATGTTTTATGCTTAGGGAAACAGTTGCTGCATTTAAGTTTAAAGAAATTATATTGACAAAAAAGAATGCTTAAGTTTGAATAAATTGTTTGTGCAGTTAGTGTTCCCACATATTTATGTTACTTAATATTAAAAATAGTTACCCCCAAATCCTTGGGTGGATCGTAAAACTAGTGAATAAATGTTTGATTTTGATTTAAAGAAAATAATTCTTTGTTAAGAAAATCCTTAAAGTCTCTATTAAAATGTTTGTAAACTCTAAAATGTATACTTTAAAATACAATTGTTTATAAAAATGTTAAATGCAAAGAAGACACATTTTGTATATTTAAGAACCACAGTTAAATTAACAGTTAACCACATGGTAAATGGCTTTACTGAAGTGTATTTTGTTATTTCATCTGTCTTCTGTGTAATGCATGTAATTTATCTGAATGGTTAATGAAATGTTCTTTATTTTTGTGTTGAAAGGTTTTTTACCTGCTGCTACCTACCTATCTACCTGGTCAAAATAAAGTTGAGTGAAATTCAAAGTCTGGTCTTTTTCAAGTGTGGGCACCTCACAGTCGGAGAACACTTGACAGTTATTAAAGCTAACGCCTACTGGTAGATCAGCCCAGTAAATAGTGTTTCTCTATTTTCACTGGTTCATTTTTTCACTTTCAGATGAAAACCAAAGAAGTGGTAAAGTACAAGGTAAGATGTTTCACATGATTTGTGTATAAAAAGAACTGCACTTTGTGTTTGGCTGTGGTGGGTTCCCTTTGGTATGACAACATTAGTGCTGAATATTGGCATCCAATAATCAGACGGTGTCAGAGAGGGGAAGAAAAACAGACTCAGGCAGAGGCAGACATCTGTTTGACTGGTTTGAGGGTGAAGAGGGGAAAAAGCAGAAAGATACAGAGTTAGATTTGATTATGTAAAAAGAAACAACAATGAATCAGTCTTTAATGTTTAACACATATCAGTGAGTTCTGTTTGGAAATAAGTAACAGAGGATGTAAGCTATGCATGGATTTAGTCTTTGATTATCAACATATGTGATGAATCTCTGCAATCTTTCCTCAGAAAACCACTTTGTGGATAAACACAGAGTGGAGCTGATCCAGAGAGTGAGCAACATCGAGCCGATTCTGGATGAGCTCCTGAAAGAAAAAGTTATCCAGCAGGAAAGTTAGGATAGAATCAGAGCTCTGCAGACCTCTCAGGAAAAGATGAGGGAACTCTACAGCGGTCCCCTGAAAGCTGGCAGTGCCTCCAAAGATGTCTTCTACCAAATCCTTCAGACACACGAGACACTCCTTCTTAATGACCTCTGCTGAAAGGACGTTTGCTGAAATCCATTTTGTTCTACAGTGAAAGTATTTACAAAAAGGAAATGCTGACATTATGTTTCTGATATAAACATAAGAAATATCAGACTTTTTGTTTTATGCTTTAATATCATAGTGGGAGGATTTAAAACACTGGTTATAATTTGGACCTGGTGACATCATACAGGCTACGAATGTTTACTCTGTTGTTAATAATTATTCCAGAATAAATGCACTTAAAAAAATAAACTAACTTTGTATTTGATTTATTTTATATTTTGCTCTCCATAAAAATATATCCTGTCAAAATTATGCAAATTAGAAATATGAACATGCTGCCAAAAAACCCAGAAAAAATAAATGAAAGCAAACACAAGGTTGGAGCCGCATGTAGACGAGCAAAGTGCGCCAGCTTTGTTCAACATTACTCGGCAACAGGGAAAGTGAGGCAGGTTGCACTGGTGCATTTGTGACAGCTTCACTTGAAATGCCTCCACCGCATCATACATGCCATGTCCATGAACTGACAGGTTTCCTTGCTGAGCTCAAAAACTCAGAACTTTTATCCCAACTCAGCCAGCGGACCCCTGTATGATGAGGAATGTCGGCAAACTCTGAATCTATTTCCCACATAAAAGACTGAAATTGACGCTGATTTAAACCTTTAGCTCAGATCAAATTTACGGTCTGTGTTACGGTGATCATTACATGCTCCATTTTTAGGACTTTACCACACAGCCTTTCCTGGTGTGTGATGCAGTGATATGCTGTTAACTCACCGTACAGTTCTCCTGCATCTTTACTAGATCCTACATCCTGCACAACACCAGCGCTCCATCTGTTGTCCCAGGGCAGTTTCATGTCGGTTACACTTTGAAATACCTTTTCAAAAATGTCTTTTCCTGTCGTTGTCCCGTGCATTGATTTAATGTTCAATATTTACACTCCACGGATGAAGATGGTCAGCTGTGCAATGTCCATCATGTCTGTACTTTCATCCACAGCAAGAGAGTATGCAATGAAGGTTTTGCTTCTTTCACACAACTGTGTTCTTAAATCAGTGGCCATCTCACCAACCCGATCAGCAATCGTATTTCTGCTCAGGCTCACATTTGCCAAGATCTGCGTTTTGTCTGGACACAAGACGTCGCACAGCTTCATCATGCAGCTCTTCAGAAACTCTCCCTCGGTAAATGGCCGGGCTGATTTGGCTCCTCTGCTACAATAGAACTTGCTTTCACAACAGCTTCAGTTTGTGGCTTTGCTCTGGTGACAAACGTCTGCTGAATTGGTAAATGGCCTGTATTTGTATAGCGCTTTACTAGTCCCTGAGGACCCCATATCGCCGGGGCATGCATAACAATAATAATAAATCTATATAAAATGATCTTGCGGGCCATAAAATGTTATTCCACAACTTAGACATCCACATTACTCACACTCACACATACATATAGGGCTGTGGGGGTGGACACACTATACAGCGTCCAGCCTCACCTCTGGCGCCACCTCTGAATTTTAAATGCATGTAAACATTGAGGGTTCTCAAGAGGGGCCGTGCTGACACTCGCTGCTCTCTGGCAGGAAGCCATGCCCTGCCATGTTTTAAAAGCACTTTAGAACAGGACACAGCAACACTACACATGAGCGGGTGGAGGGAGGTTCGGGGTCTTCGTACACCTCTGGTGGGCCTGGGGCTCTGGTAACAGGTTTGAACGTAGGAGCGTTAGGATTTAAAACGCCCAAACGCCCCTGCTCTCGTTCTAAATACGAATTCATTCCATCAGATTTACCATTAACCGCACTTGAGACTCGGGACATTTCAGAAACTTTTAAAACATTCACCTCTGCTGCTGAAGCTGCTATTTCAGTTTCTAAGTCAAGCAGCTCCTTTCTTTTCTTAAGCTGTGTTTCTTGTTCTTCCAAAGCATGCTTTTCTTTCAACAACCTCTGTCGAACAAGAAGGGCAGCCATGTCAGCTTCTGCCATTATGCGTGCTGACAAGGCAGATGAAACCATTGAGCCACTGAGTGATGATTTACTTTTCCTACAACTTCTGCTTGCAACATTAGAGACGCTATCACTTGGATTAACATCATCTATCGCAGCACCTTTACCAACATTCCCGGTGTGCCTAGAAGCACCAGAACCATTTCCAGCAGGTAATACATCAGAAGACTCAACACCAGGTGGATTTAAATGTGGCAAATCAAGCTCAGACACCTGATTTTTACTCTGAGGGTTTCCCTTTGCATCATGAAGCCATTTCTTTATCTCTTCCACAAACTCAGTATTATGTGCTTTCACACTTATAAACCAAGCAGTTTGTTTCTCTTGCTCTTCTTGAGGAAGCAAAGGAAGCAAGGTTTCATGCAGACGAGTTGCCTCATTAAGCAACACAGACAAATTCTCTAACTGAGCCTGAACAGTGGAAACATTATCCTCAGATTGCTTTAACTCTTTAATAATTTTTACGACCTTTTTAATTTTATTAATCTTAGTATGACGTTCTGTTTGCAGCCTTTCAATCTGATTCTCCAAAGCCTTAGCAGTCGATTTCGGCTGTCTTTTCTTTCCATCCACATCACCACATTGTATTAATTGGTGTGTCTCCATTTTTCTTCAAAACATTACAAAATCCAAACGCTGAACTGCACCTATGCCACACAGCCTCATCCCAACACATCAACTTGATGACATTCCCTTCAATCAACCTTGGACACACACAATTAACAGGAGCAATATCCCCCTCTATCTGCCTATTAAACCTAACTAACTCAACCTAGTCTTCTGTACATACTAGCGGTGGGTATTTATGTACCTCCATACCGTCAGCTGTGAGGAAGACAAACTGTCTTAAACACAAACTGCGGCGGTACTCCCAAGCCAATGGCTTCAGCCGCCTGATGCACAATAACTAGAAAGCAAATCAGTACAACGCCTTGTGCAGCTGTACTGCTGAAACCTAACAGGGGAATAAGACTCCTGAAAGAAATCTGTATTGTGTAGCCAAAGGCTTAATCTAAAAGCTGCGTGGACAAAGGCAACAGCAAACCATAAGACTCTCACCAATAAAACTCATCTATATATAAACAATCCAATAAAACCTATAAACTTTTCTGTTGACAATTTGTTGTGGCTCTTCCAACTATGGCCGTGGCAGGCTAAACATGAGGATACAGATGACGTGCAACAATAAAAGCATAAAATACACTTCTGTACCATTTGCTTCTTTTATTCCACATGCAGCTGTCCAATATACAAATCAGCACGTGGGATTAACTATTACACAAATGCACAGACTGCACAAACAAATAACTGCTACTCACAAAGAACTGCACTAACTACTATACCAAACTACAACTTGGCCTATGGCATCAATTAGTGCATAAATATACATAAACCATCAAGTTCCAGTTAAAATACATCAAAATCATTCAAGCTGCGGTCAACAGAAAGTTTTGCCTCATGCTCACCTTACCTTTCTGCTCATCAACATCAGGTGCTGTAAACAGGTGAGTGCAACCACATTTATCATCTACCACACCCATGAAACACGCCCCACACGCCTGTGCACCAATACAGTGAGTCCATTTAAACCAACCCACTTAGTCAAAAAGGAACAACTCATATGGCTCCTACAGACGTCATTTATGTTCTATTTTTAACATTTAATTAATTTTAATTATGAAATAAGTGTGATTTTTTTAAAGCATTTTGTTATGAAAGCTGAGAATAAAGCTAATAAAATGTTCACATGATAAACAACCGTAAACTTTTATTGTCATTTCTTTCCTTTTTTCTCCAGGAAAGCATTTTGTGGATAAACACAGAGTCCAGCTGATCCAGAGAGTGAGCAACATCGCACCCATTTTGGATGAGCTCCAATACAAGGGAGTTATCGACCAAGAACAATATGACAAAATTAGAGCTCTGCCTACCTCTCAGGACAGGATGAGGGAGCTCTACAGTGGTCCCCTGAAAGCCAGTGCAGCCTGCAAAGACATCTTCTATGAAAGCCTTTTGGCAAATGAGAAATTTCTCGTTGAAGACCTTTCAAAGAAGTAAATGTGTTGGGAAAAAAACACATTTTTAGACCAAACGTACACGATCTACCTGAACATAACATGTTTACATTAAAAAGGTGGAGATGTCTTTTCTTTGTGGAAAATTGTTCTGCTATGTGGTGCCTTTGCTCCTCAGTGACTCTCCTTTAATTGATCCATTTTACATGAAACACTTTGGATATTTAAATTTTTTTATATTAAAAATGTAAATTGTATCATTTAAAAATGAACTGACGATGTCATCAGCCATGTTTTTATCCATGACTCAAACTGTCATAAATTTATTTTCAGATTTCATTATCTTCTATAAAGTAAAACATAATGCAAACATTTATTGTCCTTAAAAATAAACCAGAATTAAACTCGAAGAATTAAAAGAATTTAATAAATTGACCTTTGAAACTGGCTAAACAAATATTTAAACACTTTAAAGTCACGATCCTCCTCAATCAACTTACTTTGTAATTAATCTGCAAAGCTTTGAGCATCAGACTTCACCTAAAGTACCTAAAATGAAATCAGGATCATTTACATGATGTCACTGGCCTTAATTACTGATTCATTAATGTGTGTATTAGCCTTTTGTTGCAGCTGATTTGAATTTGTTATATAGGTGACTGTATCTATATTCAAACTGTACATATTTTTAAATTTGCATTTTTAAAATGTAAAACGACCCTCAGGACTCTCCTCTGGCATCAAGTAAAATGTCAGATTTTAAATTCTAGTGTAATGAGTATTGCACTGTGCCTGTCTGCAGTAAAAAGGGTTTGAATGATGAGCCAATAATATCTACCTGAGCTTCCCAAAACAAGATATCAAACACGGTTTAGAAATCAAACATAACTCTACTTTTCTCCTCCCTCTTCTTTGAACCTGTTTTCTAGTTTTTCTAGAGGCAAAGTCATTTATTGCATCATTGCAAGAAATATGATGTCCACTCGTCTCCTGTGCCACTGAAGATATCAAGTAGTTATTTATTCACTCGAGCTTGGAACTCCGTTCTGTGGATACAATGAAGTTATCATTGCTTTGGGGAATTATATTTAACACAGAGAGAGAAGCTCAATTGTTTGAATTTATTTACAGTTTTCAAAAAATTCTGACCGTAAACAGCTTTCAAAGCTTTGATATTATTTGAGAATATATATCAGGTGATGGAATTTAATTTAAAGGTTTCTATGTCCCATTGAGCTATTTGCACTAACTAGTGACAGTATAAAGGTAACACAGTCGTAATTTTGATCTCAAATTTCTGAGAGAAATAACTGAATTTAAAACATGGCAGACCTCAGGCCAGATTTAATTGGTAGACATATATGCATGCAATATGAAATTTATTATCCCAGATAGTCTAAGGAGCAAGGGCGTAGATTTGGCATGGACGGAAGGGACATGTCCCCACCAATAATTTGATCTATTCGAGTAAAGAAAATCAAACCCGATAGAAAGAAAAGAAAAGAAAAAAAAGATCTGTCAGCGTCTCATTCACCCAGCGGTGCAGAAAGGGTTAAATTACGTTCTCTACTGGAGTCCTACCTCATGTGACAAATATGGCCAATGTGATTGGCTGAGCCTTTCAGGGAGCTCTGTTTAGTTTTAGCAGCTGCAAGCCTGCGCTGCCAGGAGGAGAGGAGGATGGCAGCAAAAAGGAAGAACCTGGATATAAGAAAGTATTTTTCAAAGAAACCTGCAAGTCACTTAAAGCCAAATTAACTCATAAAATGTGTCCGTCATAATAACGTTACAGGCTGTGCTAGGCTTTGGCCCACATCAGTCTAAAATTGTATGTAACCATGAATAACGTGTTTTGGAAACTAACTGCACAACAGGCAGCACTATTAGTTCTCTCAGTCTCAGAGCAGCATTTCTAATTTTGATTGAAACTGTCAGAGAAAACGGCAGCCTCGAACAGTATTAGTTTACAGAGGCTGTTAGAATTATATGTCTAACATTAAAATGTTGGTGACATAATAATTACATCCTAATGGCACTGACGTATTCATAGGGTTAATTTTTGAGACAAAATGTCATGAGGAAGTCATGCTTTTGCAAATATCCACCTTGTAGTGCAGTTTGCACACATTGTTTTAAAAATGCACTCAGCCTACAAACATTACTGATCAGTCAAGATCTGCACAAAGTCACAGAAACACTGAAGCAGCTCCACATTTTATTCTTATTGTCATGTATGTCCTATTTGTCAGGTGACAGCAGAACCAACACAAAGCTCAGAGAGCAATGGTGATACAAGATCACAGGTGAAATTTGATGATGACTTGTTGGTTCATGACTGTATTTGAAGCACATGTGTGACTGCATGTATGTGGAATGTCTCACTGTTATTGATCAGGTGACAGAGGCAGCTCTGCCATGTTGTAGCTCAGACAGAGGTGGAGAGGTGAGCTCACAGGTGACTGACTGATGATTTGGTGCTGTAGATTAAATAGTATTTATTATCATGACAATTGTTAGGCTGCTGATGTTAATTGATTCATTAGTGTATTTGACAAAGAATCTGAATTGACACGTCTCACGTTTTATATGGCACGAATCAGTGTGTTATTTTATCAGGTGGCAATATGTCCTAGTGCAGTCAGAGGGGAAGAGCCAGGGCCAAACATGAGGCACATCAGGCACTTAATAATAATTTTAATCTGAGGATAGAACGCAGGTACTGAGGCTGAAAGAAGCTTCAGTGCTCTCAGAGGACTAAAAAGTTGGCTACGGTCAACAATGACTCAAATGAGATTAAACAATGCTGCTGTGTGTCCACCAGGAGAGACTGGACAGTATAGATGTAAAACCAATATGCCAGCAGTTTATCTCAGTTAACGAGAGGAGCAGGCATGTGTTTGGCTGCTTCACACAGTGGACATTGAGTTGTGTGGGACACCAGTAGTCCATGTTGCTGTAACAGTAGTTCATGTTTAGAATAGAAAATCTCAGCTCACTGACTTGATCGGGGCAATAGTGCCTAAAATGTTGCATAATCTTGCTGAGAGATCTTTTACTTTGTGGTAATCTTAGACGAGTAGTTTTATGGACAAAAACCAGCAGGTCATTCAGTGTTCCCTTAGTGCTAATGTGTCAGAGATGTTGGTGTACTATAACTGAAGTAATGTTTTAAGTCCTTAAAGTCATATTCTTTTATTTTCATGACAGTATTTGAAGCTGTTTTTATTTTTGTATGATACCTGATTTATATGGAATATGGCTGAACTAAAGCCTGAAATACTTAGTCAGTCATTTGTTTAATAGTAATTTAACATTATATCATTCACATATAAAACTATGAGTTGTGATTTTAAATGGTTTAAAAGCATGTAGAATAGCATATGTAGGCAAGTATACTTCTCCTTTTATCAAGAAGCAAAGACAAAAAGGGGGAAAAAAGAAACAGGGCAGGGTTCGGTGGTTGAATCATCCGTCCCCACCAATGCCAAAACCAAATCTACGCCCTTGCCTGGTGTAATGTTTTTCAGCTAAAAAGAAACATGGCCTGACTCCTACCTAACTATATAAAGAGCAACTGAAGGTTAAATGCAGCTAATATGTCCTGTTTTAAGCCAGGCACTTACACCTCCACTCCCCTGCGTCTCAGCCACCATCGCTCTGGCAGCAAGAGCGCCAGAGCCAGAGGAGGGGGGAGCTGGAACAAACCATTTTGGGAGGGGTTATCTATACTTTTGTTGTTAAAATGTTACGTCTCAACCAAGTACTGTATGCTTTTTATATTTTTAGCAGTGCGTCACACAAACAGCAAATATTGTCAAAAAAAGTAAGAAATCTTTGGGGGTGCTTTGATTCATTCAGCACCCCCGAAAATGGGCTAAAATCGCCCCTGCTCCAAACATTGTGGTGTCTCTACTGCTGCACTTGAACGTGTCCTCACCCACAGCATCTCATCATGATATAATAGTTGCAATAGGTTTGCAGTGGATAAGAAGGATTGCAAAAGTTCAGTCATGGCAGTATAAAAGACAACTTTCATGCCTGAAAATGGGTCAGAGGTGAAAAGTTGTATTTTCGGGCTTTGAAAAGTATCATGTTGAAAATGAATCTTCCTTTAACAAACTGAACAATTTTCTGTTAATCAGAGGTGGAACAACCATTTGAATTGCACATGTCTGTCATGTGACCTCTGTTTTTGCCAGGTAGAAACGATGGAGTCTCTCATTCAGCTGCTTTCAGAGACACTGGGGAATCTGAGTGACAGCGAGCTCATGGACTTAAAGAAAGGCCTCAAGAGGAAATATAACTCAGCCGTCCCATGGAGGTTGCTGAAGGTGGCAGACCCGCAGGACACAGTGTTTTTAATGTTACAGGCTTATGGCCAACAGTCAGTAAAGAAAACCATGGAGGTTTTAAAGGAGATGAAGATGACGGATCTGACTCAGCAGCTGTCAGACAGCAGCTCAGAGCCAACAAGTAAGTAAATAGTTAAAAATACCAAAACTTGTTCTCAACATATTCCCTCATCCTCTCTGTGCAGAGCTCAGCTTTTATTCAGTAAGATGCAGAATGACAATCATAATGTAATCAATTAGACTGGATAGCTCTTTGGGTGGCTCGGGCCCACCAGCGGACCTCTGTGTGATGAGGAATGTCGGCAAACTCTGAATCTATTTCCCACATAAAAGACTGAAATTGACGCTGATTTAAACCTTTAGCTCAGATCAAATTTACGGTCTGTGTTACGGTGATCATTACATGCTCCATTTTTAGGACTTTACCACACAGCCTTTCCTGGTGTGTGATGCAGTGATATGCTGTTAACTCACCGTACAGTTCTCCTGCATCTTTACTAGATCCTACATCCTGCACAACACCAGCGCTCCATCTGTTGTCCCAGGCAGTTTCATGTCGGTTACACTTTGAAATACCTTTTCAAACATGTCTTTTCCTGTCGTTGTCCCGTGCATTGATTTAATGTTCAATATTTACACTCCACGGATGAAGATGGTCAGCTGTGCAATGTCCATCATGTCTGTACTTTCATCCACAGCAAGAGAGTATGCAATGAAGGTTTTGCTTCTTTCACACAACTGTGTTCTTAAATCAGTGGCCATCTCACCAACCCGATCAGCAATCGTATTTCTGCTCAGGCTCACATTTGCCAAGATCTGCGTTTTGTCTGGACACAAGACGTCGCACAGCTTCATCATGCAGCTCTTCAGAAACTCTCCCTCGGTAAATGGCCGGGCTGATTTGGCTCCTCTGCTACAATAGAACTTGCTTTCACAACAGCTTCAGCTTCGTCTGCTGAATTGGTAAATGGCCTGTATTTGTATAGCGCTTTACTAGTCCCTGAGGACCCCATATCGCCGGGGCATGCATAACAATAATAATAAATCTATATAAAATGATCTTGCGGGCCATAAAATGTTATTCCACAACTTAGACATCCACATTACTCACACTCACACATACATACAGGGCTGTGGGGGTGGACACACTATACAGCGTCCAGCCTCACCTCTGGCGCCACCTCTGAATTTTAAATGCATGTAAACATTGAGGGTTCTCAAGAGGGGCCGTGCTGACACTCGCTGCTCTCTGGCAGGAAGCCATGCCCTGCCATGTTTTAAAAGCACTTTAGAACAGGACACAGCAACACTACACATGAGCGGGTGGAGGGAGGTTCGGGGTCTTCGTACACCTCTGGTGGGCCTGGGGCTCTGGTAACAGGTTTGAACGTAGGAGCGTTAGGATTTAAAACGCCCAAACGCCCCTGCTCTCGTTCTAAATACGAATTCATTCCATCAGATTTACCATTAACCGCACTTGAGACTCGGGACATTTCAGAAACTTTTAAAACATTCACCTCTGCTGCTGAAGCTGCTATTTCAGTTTCTAAGTCAAGCAGCTCCTTTCTTTTCTTAAGCTGTGTTTCTTGTTCTTCCAAAGCATGCTTTTCTTTCAACAACCTCTGTCGAACAAGAAGGGCAGCCATGTCAGCTTCTGCCATTATGCGTGCTGACAAGGCAGATGAAACCATTGAGCCACTGAGTGATGATTTACTTTTCCTACAACTTCTGCTTGCAACATTAGAGACGCTATCACTTGGATTAACATCATCTATCGCAGCACCTTTACCAACATTCCCGGTGTGCCTAGAAGCACCAGAACCATTTCCAGCAGGTAATACATCAGAAGACTCAACACCAGGTGGATTTAAATGTGGCAAATCAAGCTCAGACACCTGATTTTTGCTCTGAGGGTTTCCCTTTGCATCACGAAGCCATTTCTTTATCTCTTCCACAAACTCAGTATTATGTGCTTTCACACTTATAAACCAAGCAGTTTGTTTCTCTTGCTCTTCTTGAGGAAGCAAAGGAAGCAAGGTTTCATGCAGACGAGTTGCCTCATTAAGCAACACAGACAAATTCTCTAACTGAGCCTGAACAGTGGAAACATTATCCTCAGATTGCTTTAACTCTTTAATAATTTTTACGACCTTTTTAATTTTATTAATCTTAGTATGACGTTCTGTTTGCAGCCTTTCAATCTGATTCTCCAAAGCCTTAGCAGTCGATTTCGGCTGTCTTTTCTTTCCATCCACATCACCACATTGTATTAATTGGTGTGTCTCCATTTTTCTTCAAAACATTACAAAATCCAAACGCTGAACTGCACCTATGCCACACAGCCTCATCCCAACACATCAACTTGATGACATTCCCTTCAATCAACCTTGGACACACACAATTAACAGGAGCAATATCCCCCTCTATCTGCCTATTAAACCTAACTCAACCTAGTCTTCTGTACATACTAGCGGTGGGTATTTATGTACCTCCATACCGTCAGCTGTGAGGAAGACAAACTGTCTTAAACACAAACTGCGGCGGTACTCCCAAGCCAATGGCTTCAGCCGCCTGATGCACAATAACTAGAAAGCAAATCAGTACAACGCCTTGTGCAGCTGTACTGCTGAAACCTAACAGGGGAATAAGACTCCTGAAAGAAATCTGTATTGTGTAGCCAAAGGCTTAATCTAAAAGCTGCGTGGACAAAGGCAACAGCAAACCATAAGACTCTCACCAACAAAACTCATCTATATATAAACAATCCAATAAAACCTATAAACTTTTCTGTTGACAATTTGTTGTGGCTCTTCCAACTATGGCCGTGGCAGGCTAAACATGAGGATACAGATGACGCGCAACAATAAAAGCATAAAATACACTTCTGTACCATTTGCTTCTTTTATTCCACATGCAGCTGTCCAATATACAAATCAGCACGTGGGATTAACTATTACACAAATGCACAGACTGCACAAACAAATAACTGCTACTCACAAAGAACTGCACTAACTACTATACCAAACTACAACTTGGCCTATGGCATCAATTAGTGCATAAATATACATAAACCATCAAGTTCCAGTTAAAATACATCAAAATCATTCAAGCTGCGGTCAACAGAAAGTTTTGCCTCATGCTCACCTTACCTTTCTGCTCATCAACATCAGGTGCTGTAAACAGGTGAGTGCAACCACATTTATCATCTACCACACCCATGAAACACGCCCCACACGCCTGTGCACCAATACAGTGAGTCCATTTAAACCAACCCACTTAGCCAAAAAGGAACAACTCATATGGCTCCTACAGACATCATTTATGTTCTATTTTTAACATTTAATTAATTTTAATTATGAAATAAGTGTGATTTTTTTAAAGCATTTTGTTATGAAAGCTGAGAATAAAGTGAATAAAATTTTCACATGATAAACAACCGTAAACTTTTATTGTATTTCTTTCCTTTTTTCTCCAGGAAAGCATTTTGTGGATAAACACAGAGTCCAGCTGATCCAGAGAGTGAGCAACATCGCACCCATTTTGGATGAGCTCCAAGACAAGGGAGTTATCGACCAAGAACAATATGACAAAATTAGAGCTCTGCCTACCTCTCAGGACAGGATGAGGGAGCTCTACAGTGGTCCCCTGAAAGCCAGTGCAGCCTGCAAAGACATCTTCTATGAAAGCCTTTTGGCAAATGAGAAATTTCTCGTTGAAGACCTTTCAAAGAAGTAAATGTGTTGGGAAAATGTACACGATCTACCTGAACATAACATGTTTACATTAAAAAGGTGGAGATGTCTTTTCTTTGTGGAAAATTGTTCTGCTATGTGGTGCCTTTGCTCCTCAGTGACTCTCCTTTAATTGATCCATTTTACATGAAACACTTTGGATATTTAAATTTTTTTATATTAAAAATGTAAATTGTATCATTTAAAGATGAACTGACGATGTCATCAGCCATGTTTTTATCCATGACTCAAACTGTCATAAATTTATTTTCAGATTTCATTATCTTCTATAAAGTAAAACATATATAGCAAACATTTATTGTCCTTAAAAATAAACCAGAATTAAACTCGAAGAATTAAAAGAATTTAATAAATTGACCTTTGAAACTGGCTAAACAAATATTTAAACACTTTAAAGTCACGATCCTCCTCAATCAACTTACTTTGTAATTAATCTGCAAAGCTTTGAGCATCAG
Organism: Astatotilapia calliptera; assembly: GCF_964374335.1. Lineage (NCBI taxonomy): Eukaryota > Metazoa > Chordata > Actinopteri > Cichliformes > Cichlidae > Astatotilapia > Astatotilapia calliptera. The sequence goes on along the minus strand of NC_137432.1, from coordinate 36,967,906 downwards.
ACTTCACCTAAAGTACCTAAAATGAAATCAGGATCATTTACATGATGTCACTGGCCTTAATTACTGATTCATTAATGTGTGTATTAGCCTTTTGTTGCAGCTGATTTGAATTTGTTATATAGGTGACTGTATCTATATTCAAACTGTACATATTTTTAAATTTGCATTTTTTAAATGTAAAACGACCCTCAGGACTCTCCTCTGGCATCAAGTAAAATGTCAGATTTTAAATTCTAGTGTAATGAGTATTGCACTGTGCCTGTCTGCAGTAAAAAGGGTTTGAATGATGAGCCAATAATATCTACCTGAGCTTCCCAAAACAAGATATCAAACACGGTTTAGGAATCAAACATAACTCTACTTTTCTCCTCCCTCTTCTTTGAACCTGTTTTCTAGTTTTTCTAGAGGCAAAGTCATTTATTGCATCATTGCAAGAAATATGATGTCCACTCGTCTCCTGTGCCACTGAAGATATCAAGTAGTTATTTATTCACTCGAGCTTGGAACTCCGTTCTGTGGATACAATGAAGTTATCATTGCTTTGGGGAATTATATTTAACACAGAGAGAGAAGCTCAATTGTTTGAATTTATTTACAATTACAGTTTTCAAAAAATTCTGACCGTAAACAGCTTTCAAAGCGTTGATATTATTTGAGAATATATATCAGGTGATGGAATTTAATTTAAAGGTTTCTATGTCCCATTGAGCTATTTGCACTAACTAGTGACAGTATAAAGGTAACACAGTCGTAATTTTGATCTCAAATTTCTGAGAGAAATAACTGAATTTAAAACATGGCAGACCTCAGGCCAGATTTAATTGGTAGACATATATGCATGCAATATGAAATTTATTATCCCAGATAGTCTAAGGAGCAAGGGCGTAGATTTGGCATGGACGGAAGGGACATGTCCCCACCAATAATTTGATCTATTCGAGTAAAGAAAATCAAACCCGATAGAAAGAAAAGAAAAAAAAAAAAAGATCTGTCAGCGTCTCATTCACCCAGCGGTGCAGAAAGGGTTAAATTACGTTCTCTACTGGAGTCCTACCTCATGTGACAAATATGGCCAATGTGATTGGCTGAGCCTTTCAGGGAGCTCTGTTTAGTTTTAGCAGCTGCAAGCCTGCAGGAGAGGAGGATGGCAGCAAAAAGGAAGAACCTGGATATAAGAAAGTATTTTTCAAAGAAACCTGCAAGTCACTTAAAGCCAAATTAACTCATAAAATGTGTCCGTCACAATAACGTTACAGGCTGTGCTAGGCTTTGGCCCACATCAGTCTAAAATTGTATGTAACCATGAATAACGTGTTTTGGAAACTAACTGCACAACAGGCAGCACTATTAGTTCTCTCAGTCTCAGAGCAGCATTTCTAATTTTGATTGAAACTGTCAGAGAAAACGGCAGCCTCGAACAGTATTAGTTTACAGAGGCTGTTAGAATTATATGTCTAACATTAAAATGTTGGTGACACAATAATTACATCCTAATGGCACTGACGTATTCATAGGGTTAATTTTTGAGACAAAATGTCATGAGGAAGTCATGCTTTTGCAAATATCCACCTTGTAGTGCAGTTTGCACACATTGTTTTAAAAATGCACTCAGCCTACAAACATTACTGATCAGTCAAGATCTGCACAAAGTCACAGAAACACTGAAGCAGCTCCACATTTTATTCTTATTGTCATGTATGTCCTATTTGTCAGGTGACAGCAGAACCAACACAAAGCTCAGAGAGCAATGGTGATACAAGATCACAGGTGAAATTTGATGATGACTTGTTGGTTCATGACTGTATTTGAAGCACATGTGTGACTGCATGTATGTGGAATGTCTCACTGTTATTGATCAGGTGACAGAGGCAGCTCTGCCATGTTGTAGCTCAGACAGAGGTGGAGAGGTGAGCTCACAGGTGACTGACTGATGATTTGGTGCTGTAGATTAAATAGTATTTATTATCATGACAATTGTTAGGCTGCTGATGTAAATTGATTCATTAGTGTATTTGACAAAGAATCTGAATTGACACGTCTCACGTTTTATATGGCACGAATCAGTGTGTTATTTTATCAGGTGGCAATATGTCCTAGTGCAGTCAGAGGGGAAGAGCCAGGGCCAAACATGAGGCACATCAGGCACTTAATAATAATTTTAATCTGAGGATAGAACGCAGGTACTGAGGCTGAAAGAAGCTTCAGTGCTCTCAGAAGACTAAAAAGTTGGCTACGGTTAACAATGACTCAAATGAGATTAAACAATGCTGCTGTGTGTCCACCAGGAGAGACTGGACAGTATAGATGTAAAACAAACATGCCAGCAGTTTATCTCAGTTAACGAGAGGAGCAGGCATGTGTTTGGCTGCTTCACACAGTGGACATTGAGTTGTGTGGGACACCAGTAGTCCATGTTGCTGTAACAGTAGTTCATGTTTAGAATAGAAAATCTCAGCTCACTGACTTGATCGGGGCAATAGTGCCTAAAATGTTGCATAATCTTGCTGAGAGATCTTTTACTTTGTGGTAATCTTAGATGAGTAGTTTTATGGACAAAAACCAGCAGGTCATTCAGTGTTCCCTTAGTGCTAATGTATCAGAGATGTTGGTGTGCTATAACTGAAGTAATGTTGTTAAGTCCTTAAAGTCATATTCTTTTATTGTCATGACTGTATTTGAAGCTGTTTTTATTTTTGTATGATACCTGATTTATATGGATTATGGCTGAACTAAAGCCTGAAATACTTAGTCATTTGTTTAATAGTAATTTAACATTATATCATTCACATATAAAACTATGAGTTGTGATTTTAAATAGTTTAAAAGCATGTAGAATAGCATATGTAGGCAAGTATACTTCTACTTTTATCAAGAAGCAAAGACAAAAAGGGGAAAAAAAGAAACAGGGCAGGGTTCGGTGGTTGAATCATCCGTCCCCACCAATGCCAAAACCAAATCTACGCCCTTGCCTGGTGTAATGTTTTTCAGCTAAAAAGAAACATGGCCTGACTCCTACCTAACTATATAAAGAGCAACTGAAGGTTAAATGCAGCTAATATGTCCTGTTTTAAGCCAGGCACTTACACCTCCACTCCCCTGCGTCTCAGCCACCATCGCTCTGGCAGCAAGAGCGCCAGAGCCAGAGGAGGGGGGAGCTGGAACAAACCATTTTGGGAGGGGGGAGGGGTTATCTATACTTTTGTTGTTAAAATGTTACGTCTCAACCAAGTACTGTATGCTTTTTATATTTTTAGCAGTGTGTCACACAAACAGCAAATATTGTCAAAAAAAGTAAGAAATCTTTGGGGGTGCTTTGATTCATTCAGCACCCCCGAAAATGGGCTAAAATCGCCCCTGCTCCAAACATTGTGGTGTCTCTACTGCTGCACTTGAACGTGTCCTCACCCACAGCATCTCATCATGATATAATAGTTGCAATAGGTTTGCAGTGGATAAGAAGGATTGCAGAAATTCAGTCATGGCAGTATAAAAGACAACTTTCATGCCTGAAAATGGGTCAGAGGTGAAAAGTTGTATTTTCGGGCTTTGAAAAGTATCATGTTGAAAATGAATCTTCCTTTAACAAACTGAACAATTTTCTGTTAATCAGAGGTGGAACAACCATTTGAATTGCACATGTCTGTCATGTGACCTCTGTTTTTGCCAGGTAGAAACGATGGAGTCTCTCATTCAGCTGCTTTCAGAGACACTGGGGAATCTGAGTGACAGCGAGCTCATGGACTTAAAGAAAGGCCTCAAGAGGAAATATAACTCAGCCGTCCCATGGAGGTTGCTGAAGGTGGCAGACCCGCAGGACACAGTGTTTTTAATGTTACAGGCTTATGGCCAACAGTCAGTAAAGAAAACCATGGAGATGAAGATGACGGATCTGACTCAGCAGCTGTCAGACAGCAGCTCAGAGCCAACAAGTAAGTAAATAGTTAAAAATACCAAAACTTGTTCTCAACATATTCCCTCATCCTCTCTGTGCAGAGCTCAGCTTTTATTCAGTAAGATGCAGAATGACAATCATAATGTAATCAATTAGACTGGATAGCTCTTTGGGTGGCTCGGGCCCATCGTCCTGTAGGCCCACCACCTGCAGGGGGCAGTGCAGTGGGTGGGTTTAACATGTACTGAGTGGTGGTCAAAGGCAGAGGCCCTTCTTATCCAATTCTCAGTTATATGTGTGTCCTCAAAAAAGTGATTCATTTGCCTGAATAATAATAATAGTGGTCTAAGGAGCTTGGAAAGAAAAGCATGTGAGTGGGTGTTAAGGCGTCTGGGAAGGATCTCAACACTGGATTATAGATGGCAGACAGTTGGTGTCGTAAACCACCGCCACTGTTCAAAGATGGTCGCTCACAGTGGACAGAAATGGCTTCTTTCACTCCTCTTTCAAACCATCTGTCCTGTCTGTCCGTGTGTACATTGGCATCCTCGAGGATGCCAATGTACACACGGCTTATGACACCAACTCTCTGCCATCTATAATCCAGTTCTGAGATCCTTCCCAGACGCCTTAACGCCCACTCACATCCTGGGGCATCTGACCTCAGGAAATCACATGATAGGGTGGGGCCAGGTTTCACATTGAGCTCACCTGAAACCCTGGCTGATTGTGACCCACACCCGTTTTCACACCTTGGCTCATGTGATTAGGTAGAGGATCATCAGGGGGTCCTTCGTCCGTCTTTGGGGGGAAACTCCCACTGGGTTTAAATCTGGGACTCTCCACCATTTGATCCTAGAACTGAAAAATCAGAATCAGAATCAGAATACTTTATTGATCCCTGGGGGAAATTATTTTTTGTTACAGTGCTCCATTTTAAACCAACATTAAGACAAGACAGACAATACACTAACTAAGAATAGTACAATATATACATATATATACATACATACATACATACATACATAAGTCACTCATAAATAAATAGTTGGAAAAGAAACATGTGTAGTTGTAGCAGTAACCAGTGTGTTAAGTGGATGCGTTGTACAGGGAGATGGCCACAGGCAGGAAAGATTTCCTGTGTCGTTCAGTGGTGCTTTTCGGTAATCTCAGTCTCTCACTGAACGAGCTCCTGTGACTGACCAACATGTCATGGAGTGGGTGGGAGGTGTTATCCAACATTGTCTTTATCTTGGACAGCATCCGCCTCTCCGACACCACCTTGAGGGAGTCCAGCTCCATCCCCACAACATTGCTGGCCTTACAGATCAGTTTATTAAGTCTGTTGGCATCTGCGACCCTCAGCCTGCTCCCCCAGCATGCAACAGCATAGAGGATCGCACTGGCCACAACAGACTCATAGAAAATCCTCAGCATTTTCTGGCAGATGTTGAAGGACCTCAGTCGCCTCAAAAAATAGAGACGACTCTGGCCCTTCCTGTAAAGTGCTGTGGTGTTTTTAGCCCAGTCCAGTTTATTGTCAATGTGTACTCCAAGGTATTTATAGTCCTCCACAATGTCAACACTGACCCCCTGGATTGAAACAGGGGTCAAGTGTTTCCTGGTCTTCCTGAAGTCCACGATCAGTTCCTTGGTCTTTGCCACGTTGAGCTGCAGATGATTCTGCTCACACCACGTGACAAAGGAGTCGACCACAGCCCGGTACTCTGTCTCATCATCCCTGCTGATGCATCCAACCACCGCAGAGTCATCAGAAAACTTCTGAAGATGGCATGTCTCTGTGCAGTGGCTGAAGTCTGTGGTGTAGAGGGTGAAGAGGAAGGGGGAGAGGACAGTCCCCTGTGGTGCCCCTGTGTGGCTGATCACCTTGTCAGACACACACTGTGGGAGACGTACATATTGTGGTCTTCCTGTCAGGTAATCAACAATCCAGGACACCAGAGAAGCATCCACCTGCATCGCTGCTAACTTATCACCCAGGAGGGTCGGCCTGATGGTGTTGAAAGCACTGGAAAAGTCAAAAAACATGACCCTCACAGTGCTCGCCGGCTGGTCCAGATGGGTGTAGACACGATTGAGCAGGTAGATGATGGCGTCCTCAGTTCCGAGACAAGGCTGATAAGCGAACTGAAGGGGATCCAGATGTGGTCTTACTATGGGTCGCAGCTGGTCCAGGATGAGCCTTTCCAGGGTCTTCATGATGTGGGAGGTCAGTGCCACGGGCCTGTAATCCTGGGGGCCACTGGGACGAGGCGTCTTTGGTACAGGGACGAGGCATGATGTCTTCCACATCACCGGGACCCTCTGCAGACTCAGACTCAGCATAAACAGTTTATGAAAGACTCCACACAGCTGGGGGGCACAGGCCTTGAGGACAAGGGGACTCACTCCGTCTGGTCCAGCAGACTTGCCTGAGTGAAGTCTCCTCATTTGCATCTCAACCTGGTATTGAGTGAAGGTGATGGGTGGGGGAGGGGTGTCAGGAATCTCACAGGAGGCAACAGCGCCATGTGAAGAGAGAGGCTGGCACAGTGGTGTGGCTCTGGGTTCCAGGCTGACTACAGGTGAGGTTGTGGGGGAGTGAGCAGACACTGTGGTGTCGAATCTATTGAAAAACAGATTCAACTCGTTGGCTCTATTCTCACCTCCCTCAGCTCCCCTGCTGTTGGTTGGCCTGAATCCAGTGATGGTCTTCATGCCATGGTCTTCAAGAAGCTTCTCGGATGAGAGGTGAAACGTCTTCAAGCAACTTAAAGAAGTCCAGACACTTTTCTTTCTAAGCTCCTTAGACTACGATGACCTGGATGACTGAGAACCTTCACAAACAATAATAATAATAATAGTGAATACACAACAAGGTCTTCACACTGTGAATGCTCAGGCCCTCGTTACTAAATGTATCTGTGTTTTCAGAATCAGAATCAGAAGAATCAGAAGGGTTTTATTGCCAAATGTTGAGCAGGTTTACAACATTAGGAAATTGCTGCGGTGCTTCAGTGCAAACATACTGTCATAAATGCTTAAATAGACATGAAAATAAAAATAAGAATAAGAATTAAAAGTGCTATGTAGAAAGATATATACATGAGTGCAGGTGGTGATCAGTGCCAAACATGGAATGATGCAGTGACACAGCGTAGGGTCATGTGTTAGTGGCGGGAACAGTCATATGGTTATTGTTCATGTGTCCAACAGCAGAGGGGAAGAAACTGTTCTTATGGCGAGAGGTTCTGGTGCGAATGGACCGGAGCCTCCTGCCTGAGGGGAGCAGGTCAAACAGACTGTGTCCAGGGTGAGAAGGGTCAGCTGAGATCCGAGCTGCACGCCCCAGTGTCCTGGAGGTGTACAGGTCCTGCAGAGATGGGAGTCTGCAGCCAATCACCTTCTCAGCAGAGCGCACAACACGCTGCAGTCTCTGTTTGTCCCTGATAGTGGCTCCAGCGTACCACACGGTGATGGAGGAGGTGAGGATGGACTCGATGATTGCAGTGTAGAATTGCATCATCGTCCGTGTTGGCAGGTTGAATTTCTTCAGCTGCCTCAGGAAGTACATCCTCTGCTGGGCTTTCTTAATGACGGAGGTGATGGTGGGCTCCCACTTCAGGTCCTGGGTGATGGTGGTACCCAGGAAGCGGAATGAGTCCACAGAGGTGATGGGGGTGTCAGTCAGGATGATGGGGGGGAGTGGGGCTGTGTGCTTCCTGAAGTCCACAATAATCTCCACTGTCTTCTGGGCATTCAGCACCAGGTTGTTGTGGCTGCACCAAGACACCAGACGTTCAACCTCCCTCCTGTAGGCAGACTCATCCCCGTCAGAGATGAGTCCAATAACGGTGGTGTCATCTGCAAACTTGATTAGCTTGACAGACTGGTGGGTGGAGGTGCAGCAGTTGGTGTACAGGGAGAAGAGCAGAGGAGAAAGAACACAGCCCTGAGGGGAGCTGGTGCTGATGGTCCGGGAGTCCGAGACATTCTTTCCCAGCTTCACGTGCTGCTTCCTGTCCGACAGGAAGTCAGTGATCCACCGGCAGATGGGATCAGGCACATTCATCTGGGAAAGCTTGCCTTGGAGATGGTCTGGAAGGATGGTGTTGAAGGCAGAGCTGAAGTCCACAAACAGGATCCTGGCGTAGGTTCCTGGGGAGTCCAGATGCTGCAGGATGAAGTGTAGGGCCATGTTGATGGCGTCGTCTACAGACCTGTTGGCTCTGTATGCAAACTGCAGGGGGTCCAGGAGGGGGGCCGTGAGGGTCTTGAGATAGGAGAGAACCAGGCGCTCAAATGACTTCATGACCACAGATGTCAGAGCCACGGGTCTGTAGTCATTTAGTCCAGTGATCCTAGGTTTCTTGGGGACAGGGATTATGGTAGAGGACTTGAAGCAGGCAGGCACATGACATGCCTGCAGTGAGGAGTTGAAAATGCCAGAAAACACTGGGGCCAGCTCGTTTGCACAGTGTCTGAGTGTTTTAGGTGATCATCAGAAAAATCATACATTATCAGAAATGCCAAAAAAAGTCTTAGTGTGGAAATGATATATTTTCTTTATAAATTTTGGCTTTTTTATATTAAATTTTTTTGAGAAAACGTGATTTCAATTAGTTTTAATATTTAAAACAGCAACAGAAACATTAATATTTAATTTTTCTTTATGAATGTTTGAATTTTCCAGGTTGCAACAATGGCAGCTGTTAAAGATCTGCTTCTAGAAACACGGGAGGATTTGAGTGATCAGGGTCTCAAGGAGTTCATGTGGTTCCTGCAGTTCACATGTTTTCAGAGGGGCCTTCCACAATTCCCACCGAGTACAAACAGAAAACATATAGTGAACGCGATGGTGCAAACATGTGGCCAACAGTCTGTGGAGGTAACCATTGATGTTTTCAGGGACATGCAGAGAACTGATCTGGTGCAGAGGCTGTCAGAGAGCAGCTCAGGACTCAAAGGTAAGAGAATAATTATCCCTAATAAAAAAAATTATCAAGAGTTGATTCAAAATCTTTGAACCAAGTCACAAAAACTGAACAATGGAAGTTTTTTTGTCTTCCTGAAAGAAGGCAGGAGGATTTTCTTCACTGAAGTGTTTAATAATAGATATTGTTAAATAAAACACAGACATTAATATTAAGATTACAAACGACTAAATTCTTTCCTTACACACTTAATTGTTTTCTGATCATTAACCCTGACGTTAAATAAGTTATGAATGGATTTAAGGTGGACGACAGACACTAGACAGACAATCATTGTGGAGCCTAAAGAGAGCAAATGAAGTAATAGATAGATGAGGTGTTGTTCACAGCCGGCACCTTTCTAACTTTGCCAGCATCGGCTTTAAAATCTGTACCTGATCCTGAGAGTTGTTGTTGTGGCGGCTGAAAAGCTGCAGCTGTGTGTGTTTGTAACAGCAACCGAGTGTAAGTATGAATAAAGATTGTGCTGAAAAGCATTAAACTGTGGACGAGTCTGCTGTGGGGATACTACACTTTCTTTTCTCATGGTAACCATGATATTGTAATATTTCTCCCAGAGAAACTTTGTGGATGAATGCTGGGCTGCGCTGAGCCAGAAAGTGAGTAATATCACCTATGACTGTATTTAAATGATGCAGCGTTCACTGAACATGTTCAGTTTAAAAAACTCCTACATGTAGAAAAGATAAACAGAAAGATTAAATTCATCAGGTTGGAATAAATGTTAATCAGGTGTGTAATTATCACTTACATCATTTGCTTGTAACTGTGTCTGGTGTAATCTAAACATTTATGAGACGTTGATGAGATGGAAAAAAAAACCTGGAGAAAAGTCGCATTTACCTTTTTTTTCTCAGGTAGAAACGTTGGCGTCTGTTATTGAGCTGATTTTGGAGTTACTGGGAACTTGAGGTTTTCAAGGAAGTCCTGCGTAAAATTCATTACAAACATTAGTCAGACATCCAAAGAATCATCTACATGAGGACAGACCTGCAGGACACGGTGTTTTTCATGGTCCTGACTTACGGTGAGCGGTCAGTGGAGGAGACCATGGAGGGTTTAAACGAGATGAAGGGGACTGATCTGGCTCAGAGGCCGTCAGACTGCAGCCCAGAACCCAAAAGTAAGACAACAAAGAGGAAATAAGTTAAATGAACTCTGGTGGTTAAGATGTCTCATAAGTAAAGTTTTTGTCTTTCATAAAAATATTGTAGAGAAAAGACAGATTGTTGTCCAAATCAGAATTTATGAGTGTTCAAGGAACAAAAAAATGACAAAAAGTGACTCCTTCAGTCTGAGAGACTGAATAACACAAACAGTGTCTATCATAGTTGAGCTTTAAATGTAATGTTGAAGATTATACAACTGTCAGTTGGTAAGTAAGTCTCTTGTGAGTGACTTTGAGCACTTTTCTCCTCAGAGAAACACTCTGTGGATGAACGACGCTCTGCACTGATCCACAAAGTGAGTCATGTCACATCTCTGATTCAGTACAAGACAGCAGGCTGAAAGTCAGAGGACTAAAGTATCATCAGTTCTCATGTTGACTCATTTTTCTCATGATTTCTGCTTTTTTGTGATTATGAGAAATCATACTGAACTTTCTAAAAGAGCTTATTTGGATAAAATGGATAAATAAATAAATAAATGTCCTGCAAATTGAATGACTTTTCCAGGTGGCAATGGTGGCAGCTGTGAAACAACTGCTTTTGGAAGCTTCGAATGATTTGAGCTCGAGGAGTTCAAGAGATTCCTGAAGTCAATTTTTCTTTGGATGAGTCTGTCATACAAATCACAGAGTCCATCATCAACCAGAGCAGATGTAGTGAATCTGATGGTGGAAAAACTTGGTCATCAGTCTGTGGAGGTGACCAGAGAAGTTTTCATGCACATGAACAGAACTGATCTGGTGCAGAAGTTACCAGAGAGCAGCTCAGCATCCAGAGGTAAGACCAACATGCATGAGTGTAAACTCTGTGTCATCAACAGGTTTTTGTGTTGGTGGTGTCATGGTGGTGCAGTGGTTAGCACTGTGTCCTCACAGCATGAAGGTTGTGTGTTTGAGCCTCCTGGTTGGCTGGAACCTTTCTGTGTGGAGTTTGCATGTTCTCCCTGTGCCTGCATGCTTTTCCTCAGAGTGCTCTGGTTTCCAGTCCAAACACATGCTTGTTGGCTTTATTGCTGGTTCTAAATTAAATGTGGGTGTGAAAGGTTGTCTGTCTGTTTAAAACCTGAGGTGGACAGGTGTACCCTCTCTCATTATCACAGCTGGGAACCCCCAGTTACTTTGGTTGGACAGGATGGAGGGTTTCTTTGTTGGGTTCTTATGTCATTTTATTTAGTTTCACATGATTTTCTCTTTTAAATCATCTGTGTCGTCTGAAGGCTGATTCTACTTGGATGTGTGATGATGTTTGAATCCTCAGAGTTGATTGTAAATGTCTTTCCTCCTCAGAGAAACACTCTGTGGATGAACATGGAGCTGCACTGTTGAAGAGAGTGAGTGTGACTCTAACTCAGCTTTCATTCAGTAGATTCAGGCTGTAAATCATCCTCATCTTGAACATTAAACACGATGAAACAGACGAAGCATCTCTGAAACTGGATGCTTCTCACAGTGTTAATGTGGAGTCTGCAGCAATAATGTTTCCACTGACGACAGAGTGAAGGACTCCGCCCTCAAACCAGCGTCCCTCCCTGTACCATTGTTAATTCAGTGGGTTGGTTTCGCCCCCTGTCGAACCTCCAGGAAACTGCAGGTCTTCCTGATCGTATTAAAGATTTATACCGTCTGTGGTAAATTACAGCTTAAGAGTGTTCAGTCAGACACAAGTAGCTCTAGTTAGCATGTGAATGTGATGCTTACTTTGGATTATGGAACTTTTTATTATTATTAACGGATTCAGTATTTATTAAACTCGGTGTATCCGTTGTTGCTTTGGAGATGCAGAGACTGATTAAAGAGACACGACGTCACTCTTTCTACTCATACCTGAGCCAAAGGTAACGTTGATGGAAAGGCGGTAACATCTATTTCAACTCGGTTTATTTCTATGGCGCAAAATTAGAACAACAGTCGCATCAAGGCGCCTCCGTTATTCAGGCGGGCTGACAGCTGGGAGGAGAGAGACGCAGAAACGCGGAAGTTTTTCCGCCTCAGCGTTTACAGAAAGTGAGAGAAAGCAGCGGGAGAACAGTGCCTCACACTAAGCTGCTTCACAAACACTGAAGAATGATTTTCCATCAGCAGTGATTCCAGGTGTTCACATTTTACATGAAGTATTGAAGGTAAGCGCGGCATTAAGTTCTGCTTCCTCCTGGAAGTTCACATTCGTAGTTCTGCTTCCTTGTTGGAGTTGTTTTCATGTGTGTGTAACAGGGAATGAGATACAATAATAAGTTATATTAGATCATGTGACTGTTGCTGGTTTGAAGCAGAGGTGCAGAGCTCTGTGGGAAAGAACCGGAGGTCTCGGTCACGGTAGAGTTCTGGTTGTGGCGGTTTCAAAAGGCCACGATAGTCACGTGATCTTAACCCTAGAACACTATCGCTATAAACAGCAACACAATCACTAATGCCGGGTGATTTTTACCCGATATAATATGACCAACAAAAAGTACTTGTCATCAAAATATATCAAAATTTGACAACACATGACAAATTAGAGTTGTCTTCTTTTACTTTCAACTGTGCCATGTCTAACAAAATGAAAAAAGTGTCATGTGGGGACCCTAAAATAATGCTCCAAAATCACAGAAAAATTAGGGCAAAGAACAACAAAATTCCTAAAAAAAATAATGACACTGGAAAGCTGGTCTTTGGTCCACCCATTCCTGGGACATTTGAGACTTCCCTGGTGAAGGCACAGTCTCCTCGACACACTAACAGCTGCAGGAGAGAGAAATCATGTAAATGTTGAAAATCAAATAGCGATAGTATTCTAGGGTTAAAGTTATCTGTGCGCAGCTTAATCTCTCATCTTCATCAGACACCAGATCTTCCTCACACACTCTGCTTCCTGGATGGTGAATGTCAGAGTCACAGATATAATGACACAATAATTATTATAAATGTTATTTAAAGGTTTGTGGTTTTTTTTACAATAAACAAATAACAGTTTGTTTATTGTGTGTTTCTGACCAGTTCGAATTGAGATTTTTAATTTGTAAAGTTTATATAAACCAGGGATGGATAATTAATTTTACCGGGGAAAATGAGACTGTTGTGCATTGTACTGGTTCTCCAAAAGCTGATTCTGTTCATCTGATCGTAGCGTTTTGTGGGAGAAACGTTTCGTCACTCATCCGAGTGACTTCTTCAGTCTCAGCTGACTGCAGGTTTCCCCAAATCTTATAAACAGTACATTTGCATAATGACTGAAACCAGCCCAGTGAAGGAACAATAGGCTGGGAGGTCAGTTCCTTAATCATAATTATACAAATTCTCATAACCATTGATCAACAACCACTGACCAAAACCCACTGATCAAAGACCACTCAGGGCCTTCTTGATGTGCTGTTCTTCTGCCTCCCTGGCCGCTGTGTCAGTGGGGATGGTGTTCGCTCTGTGTTGTAGCGTCCTGATGACTCCCAGTTTGTGCTCCAGTGGATGACGAGAGTCAAACCTTAGATACTGATCCGTATGTGTAGGTTTACGGTACACGTCATCTTTTAGATGTCCCCCATTACTGATGGAAATCTCACAGTCTAAGAAGGCTAACCTGCCACTTTTCATATCCTCCCTGGTGAATTTGATGTGTCGGTCCACCGAGTTAATGTGATCCGTGAAATGTAGTACGTCCTGGGATTTCATTTTCACCCAGGTGTCATCCACATATCTGAACCAATGGCTTGGTGGTGTTCCAGGGTAGGATAGCAAAGCCCTCTTTTCCACTTCTTCCATGTACAAATTGGCCACGATGGGTGAAACTGCAGACAATCGGTCTTAAAGGTGCACCCTGTTTATGTATTTTTGGTAAACCATACAGACTTGGTGTAGACTCCCCTGGGTACAGCCTGTGGTATGAGGTCCGGTCAACAGCCTTGTCCTGTTCTAACTGCTTCAGACAGTCTATCGCCCTCTTGCTGTAGCCACTTCCTGGGTCTCGTTTCAGGGGCTCATAAGTATTTTCATCACTGAGTACTGACAAGATCTTCTCATGATAGTCTTTCTGGTTTAGCAATACTGTGCACCTACCCTTGTCTGCTGGAAGGAGGATAATGTTGTTGTCATCACTAAGTGATGTGAGTGCCTTCCTCTCCTCCATGGTGATGTTGGATGCTGGGGGCTTTGCATTGCTGAGACAGGCCGAAACTTTCGTCCGTAGTTGCTCTGCTTCCACTTCTGCAATATTGTTGTTACGAATTGCTGTTTCTGTGGCTGTGATCAGCTCCACTAGCTTGGAGATTTACTTTCCTGGATGATTGAGAATGCATCAAGACATTGTACTGGTTCATTTATTACTTCACAGTGTAACTTTTTCTGCAGCTATTTAGAAACAACTCAACGTCCTTTTGGGGACAAAAACGAATCCTCTCAATTTTACTCAAGGTTCAAGCTGATGTTTGACGTTCACGTCCAATCACAGCTTTCATTTGGGTGATGGAAAAGTAACAAACGTCCACGTCAGTAATGTTGTCATTAGTGAAATACAAAGCAGTCTGTTTCCATCCATCAAATGAACAAACAGCAGACATGCTGTCCTTCATGTATAATATGATTCCTTCATTTTCCAGGTGGTAACTATGACGACTAAGAAGCTGCTCATTGAAACACTGAACCAGTTGAGTCCAGAGGACTTTGCTGAGTTCAAGTCACTCACTGAACTGGAGAAAGATCTATCATCCAAGTGGAGCTGATGGAGGAGACGTACAGAGGAGAGAGTGTGGAGGAGACCAGAAAGGCTTTAATGAAGATGAACAGGACTGATCTGGTGCAGAGATTATCAGGTATCACCTCAGGAACCACAAATAAGAGAACAAAGAATTAAATATGTGAGAATACTGCACATAGTTCATCACATTCATATGAAACCAGGTGCTGACTGATAGAAAAATCTCTTGACTCTGTGTTGTGTAGTGAATGATGAACAAAGACGTTTATATTTTCGTGCTGCTTTTTATAACGTGGATTAGAGCAGAATATGTGCAGGTCAGGCAGGCTGGCTCATTACAGGAGGCTCAAACACAGCACACTACAAAATAATAGCAGCTTATAGCCGGTGTGCAGTGATATTATGTGACTGTTTCAGGACTTCACAATTACAACAAACCACTGAAACTCTTCTTATTAACAGTTAGACAGCTACAGAGGTCACATGCTCTGTATAGTGGTCGCACACATGCTGATACCTAATGATCCCACACAGTGCAGTGATCCACTGCCTCTGAGAGAGGGCGCCATTGAGCCAATAAACATCACAAATCCATTGTGGTTATTATGGAATCACATACAACATAAACACTGTTACACAAGCTCAGTTACAGTATTTTGATCCGATCAGAACAAAAACATCCAACATCATTCAACATGGTTGGAAAGTCTTCAAGCAGCTCTACAGGTTATAATTATGTCACTATTAACCCTCATCATACTGACTGAAGTCTGTGGTAGATTTTTGTCATACCTCACAGATGTGTTTTTTTCTATCATTTAAATTTTTAATGAATTTGTTAGTTTGTTGCTAATGTTTCACACAATTTTCTATTTCTGCTTTGATTGGTGCTTCTTTAAAAATACAAATGTTTGTAGGTGTCAGAGGACTCCAGTCAAACAATTCCACCTTTACAGTTTTAATAAATGGGACTTATTAACTGTATTGTGAATTTATTCAGTTGCAGCTGGTCCTAAATTAAAGTAACACACAGTATCTAGTATCTGTCAGTGTCTATAAAGAAGAAAGACTCAGATGCCATCACTGCCTTCATCATCTGGATGGGGAACTTTCCAGACTAGAAGTTATCAGAATGTTGGAGACGTAGCTGCATCTACTGTACCTGAGAGAGCTGGAGTTCTCTGGTCACGCAACCCATATCAAGGAAGCATGTAACAGACACGCATGTGCAGCACGCTTTGGAGAGACAAAGCGCTTCATGGAGTCACGACCTCCAACTCTCACTGGGGCAGTTTGAATCTGAATGTGCAACAAGTGGGTGAAAGTAGCACCTCCAAGTTTTAGGCCATGGTTCTCAGCTGGTAAAGGGTGGAGTGCTCACTCCAGGTCACGGACGAGTTCCCCCATTTGGAGGAGTTTAAGTATCTAAGGGTGTCGTTCACAGGGGAGGGGAGAGTGGAGCAGGAGACTGACAGATAGATTAGTGCTGTGTTTGCAGTGATGTGGATGCTCTGCTGATCTGCCCTGGTGAGGAGAGAGCGGGCCCTGATGTTTTAGATTTGTAGGTGGAGCTATGTTCCTGCCCATGCATATGGTCACAAGCTCTGAGGACTGAAAGAATGAGATTATGGATACAAACAGAAATGAGTTTCCTTTAAGTCTATCTGGGAATGTCCAAGTTATGTCCAAGTTACGGTTGGTTAGCATGGGAGAGGCAGCCTGGGACCCTCATTGGACAGAAACGCCCGGTCTGGAGTCGACTCCCGTCACGTTCAAAGACATGTAGTGTATATTTATATATGTGTGTGTGTGTGTGTGTATATACACACACATGAAAGTGATCAGCGATCAGAGTATCCTGTGTGTGCTCTCATTCACAAAGTTAGGCCTCTCTCTAAAATCATTATTAACGAGTTAACGAGGTTTAAGTGTCACTTTGATGTGAAATCTTTCATGTTCTAAATCCTCATAAAGCCTGATGATAAAACAGTTTCTAATCTGACTTTTTCTCTTTCTTTTCTCCTCAGACAAACAGTTTCCTCCACTGAGCCAGAGAGTGAGTAACGTCACATCAGTCGACTTCACACAGTTCAGCTTTGATTCAGTAGATGAAGACTGAAAATGATCTTCATCTTCAACACAAATCATACACATGAGATTCAAGCTGCAGCTTTGTCATGTACACATGAGTTTTATACATGATTGGTATAGAAATATTAAACCTTATTTACATTTTAAAAGCAGATTAAATTCAAGTCTTTCTGTTTATCAGTAAAGATGTGAGCAGTTAAAGCTCCCCTCTGTTTGTAAAATCAGGAGACTCACTGCAGTTTTTGTAGCTCAGTCTTTGACAGAGTTACAGTCAGGCAGTAAAACAGAGTCACAAACCTGTTCATGAAAATTAAATCCTTCAAAAAGAGGAAAAAATGAGCCAAGAAATAAAAAACCAATCCAAGCAGGTACCCACCGAGCACCAGATGTTCATGGAGGTTATTTTCTGCTCGACATCTGGTCGACCGGTCATGACCTTAAAAAGACGCAGCTTTATGTCTGAAGGTCAAAGGTCATCTTTTCAGGTTTTTAGAAGGAATTGGATTCAAACATGAATTTATTTTTAGCACACTAAAATGTTTCTGTTGATTAAAAATCAAGCAGACATTTGAATGGTGCATCGCTGTCATGTGACCTCTGTTTTTACCAGGTGGAAACGATGGAGTCTCTTATTGAGCTGCTTTTGGAGACACTGGCTGATCTGAGAGGCAGCGAGGTCAGAGACTTCATCCAGATCCTGGGAAGAAAACATGGCTCAATGAGCCTCATGAGTCTGTCTGAGATGTCAGACTCATGGGGCTCAATGATCCCCATGAGTCCGCCTGAGATGTCAGACCTGCAGGATGTGCAGGACGTGGTGTTTTTGATGGTGAGGACTTTTGGCCAACAGTCAGTGGAGAAGATCGTGGAGGTCTTAAAGGAGATGAAGAGGACTGATCTGGCTCAGAGGCTGACAGACAGCAGCTCAGAAGCTCAAAGTAAGATAAAGACAAAACATGTTAAAGTCATAAAAGTGTTTCTGCTTCAGTTCATATTAGAAACAGTCAGATTTACAGAGCAAAGAGAGCATTGTTGACGAGCAGAAAATGATGTTCAGCAGGTTTAAATGTAACTTTTTTTTTTTTGATCTCTGTGTATTTTTTAAAAGCTCGATTAGCTTTTATTAAACACTTATTTCTATTTCTGTTAATTTCTCTTTTTTCAGACAAACATCTGGATGAACATCTGTCTGCACTGATCCATAAAGTGAGTAACGTCTCATCTGTCTGACTCTGCAGAGTTCAGCTTTGATTCAATAAGATGCAGTTTGAAAATCATAATTTCATCATTTAGATTAAACAGTTGTCACAGAAATGTTTTTAGATTTAAAATCAAAGATTATTAAAAAGTGTGTTTACATAAATACATCTTAATAAATAAGATAATAAAAGAAAACAAAGTGTTTCAGAGAAAACATTGAAAACATTCAAAGTTTAAAACAGCTACAAAAACATAAATCTGTAATTTTCTCAGTGAGGAAACATTTTTTCTTTATGAATGTTTGAATTTTCCAGGTTGCAACAATGGCAGCTGTTACAGATGTGCTTCTAGAAACACTGGAGGATTTGAGTGATCAGGATCTCAACAAGTTCAAGTTGTTCCTGCAGTTCACTCTGTTTCAGAAGAGTCTTCCACAAATCAAACTGAATGATGACAGAAGAGGAATAGTGAATGAGATGATTGATAAACTTGGTGATCAGTCTGTGGAGGTGATCAGGGAGGTTTTAACAGACATGCAGAGAACTGATGTACAATCCATTGTAAATAGTAGTCTGTCCTCTGGTGTTGTACCTGTCAATCTCAAACATGCAGTGATTCAGCCTCTACTCAAAAAACCTGCTCTTGATCCTGATATTATTGCGAATTACAGACCTATTTCCAAACTGCCTTTTATCTCAAAGATTCTTGAAAAGGTAGCTTACAAGCAATTAATGTCCTTCCTAGAAGAACACGGTATTTTAGAAGTTTTCCAATCTGGTTTTAAAGCTTTACATAGTACTGAATCTGCCCTTTTAAGAGTTTTTAATGATGTGTTTTTGGCAAATGACTCAGGTGACTGTGTTATTATTGTGCTGTTAGATTTAACTGCTGCTTTTGATACAGTGGATCATAATATTTTAATTTCCCGTTTAGAGCAGTTGGTGGGTATGCGGAGTACCGCACTGCAGTGGCTCAGATCCTATTTGGCAGAGCGAACGTTCTCTGTGAAACTAGGGGAGTTTGTATCCTCTACTGCTTCTCTTCAATGTGGGGTTCCACAGGGTTCAGTTTTAGGCCCGCTTCTTTTCTCTCTATATCTCCTACCCCTTGGGTCTATTTTCAGGAAACATGGGATTTCTTTCCACTGCTACGCCGATGACTCCCAGATTTATTTCCCACTTAAAAAGATAAATGGCTTCTCAGTAGACCCGCTGCTCAGATGCCTTGATGAAATAAGGACTTGGATGGCTTTGAACTTTTTACATTTTAATGAACAGAAAACAGAAGTGATGGTTTTTGGTGGCGCTTCTGAGGCCACTATTATAGATCTTGGTTCACTGGCACAGTATGTTAAACCAGTCATCACTAATCTGGGAGTTAAAATAGAGGCAAATCTTAAACTTGAAAGCCAGGTCAGAGCTGTTGTAAGATCTAGCTTTTTTCATTTGAGGGAATTAGCCAAAATAAAGCCTATCTTATCGAAACAGCATTTTCAGACAGTAATCCATGCCTTTGTTACTTCTAGGCTGGATTATTGTAACGCACTTTATTTTGGGATTAGTGATGCGTCCATTAGGCGCCTGCAGGTTGTGCAAAATGCTGCAGCACGTCTTTTAACTGGAACAAAAAAGTTTGAGCACATTACCCCTATTTTAATTTCACTCCACTGGCTACCTGTACATTTTAGGATTGTTTTTAAAATTCTCTTATTTGCTTTTAAATCTCTTAATGGCCTGGCCCCCCCCTACCTCTCGGAGCTACTACAACCATATACACCTGCCCGTTCCCTTAGGTCCGCCAATCAGCAGCTCCTTAAGGTACCGAAAACTAAGTATAAATTTAAAGGTGATCGTGCTTTTGCTGTAGCTGCTCCAAAGTTGTGGAATGATCTGCCCTTGCATGTTAGGCAGGCCTCTTCTGTCTCTGAATTTAAAAGTCTTCTTAAAACATATTTATTCGCTGAAGCCTTTGGCATTGATTAGAGGGGTTGACTCAATTTGTTTTAACATGTTTTAATTTATTGTATCTATTTATTTTATCGTATCTCATTTTAATTTTCTTTACGTATGCTATTAACATGTACAGCACTTTGTGAAACCCTGGTTTTATGTTAAAGTGCTTTAGAAATAAAGTTGGTATGGTATGGTATGGTATGATCTGGTGCAGAGGCTGTCAGAGAGCAGCTCAGGACTCAAAGGTAAGAGGAAATAATCTGTCAGAGTGTCTGTAATAACTTTAATACATTTTATTTATTCATTAAAGTTTATTTAACCAGGAAAAAATAAACTTGTGACATTAAAAATCTGTTTTACAAGAGTGTCCTGGCCAACAAGGACAGCTGTACAATAATCATAAGCTGCATAAATTAATACAACAGATATGTTGGGATTATTCTTAACTGTGTGTGGAAGGATTTTAAATATAATATTACACCTTACAGTAAAAATTAATTTAAAGAATTAAATCAGAGAAACTCACAACAAGAACTGCATAATATAAACTTTATTATCATTTATAAATGAAAGAATTTGTTTCCTCTGATTTATTTTGGACAGACGTTGATAAATGAACACATTCAGGTTGTACAAACACAGTAAAATTAAACAGATTTGTTTTCATATTTCAATGTTTAAAGTAAAAATATTCAGCTTATTGAATCAGTGACTTTCTTTAGTAAATGTTGTTTTAAAGCTCTTTGAACTTCTTTCCTTTGAAAATATTTTTCTTTGTTTTTTGCATTTTGAGCTCATTAATATCAGTCTTGTGTTGTAAATGGATCTTTATGTTAGCTTTGATTGAAACTCCACTATGGAGACAGACGACCTGTATGAGGTAAATGATTCAAAGTCTTTTCAGTGATTTCTCTGTGATTGTGTAACTATGGCCTCCTCCTGCCTTCAGTCAGCACAGCTGAAAGTGAAATATTAAAGCTTTTTATTGTCAGGACTCAGTGTTATACTCAGGATGAGCACACATAAAGGACACACACAGTGTCTGTATCATGTAGTTACAGTTTGTATTCAATGTGTTGCAGCTGCAGGATCATCAGCTGAAGGATTTGATGTGGAGGAAACAGAGAAAGGTCAGTGTCCAGAAAACACATGAATCAATAAATACACTCATTGATATGAAGAAGAAGAAGATGAAGAAGAAGAATTACTGAATGAAACAGAACTGGATCATTTCCTCACACGTTGATAGTTTCCCATCAAATATGACTTCATGTTAACAAGTTTAATGTTGTTATTAATCCAACTTACAAGGATCATCAGAATGAAATCAAAGCATCAGTTATTTCAAAGTGTCTGATTATTAACACTGATGTTAAATCAGTCATGAATGAAGCTTTTAATCTTTCTTTTCTGTCAGAGAAACACTCTGAGGATGAACGTTGGCCTGCACTGATCCACAAAGTGAGTCATGTCACATCTGTCTGACTTCAGATCATCCAGCTTTCATTTCATAAACACAGGATAGAAATCTTCAATAGAAACAAATGATTTGATTTTGATTGGAAAAGTCAAAGTTTGATAAGTTGAGCGTGTGCAGTGAGGGAGGTCTGCAGCAGGTCAGAAAAGTCCTGAACTTGTTAACAGAAGCAGAATAATTGTTAATCAGCTGTTTGTGATCATTGTGACAAAGATGACCAATGACATCATCACCTTATGTGATGGATGATGTCATCTAAACACATCTACATTTGTAAAGTGTTGATGAGAAAACAAACAAACCTGAAAGTGAGAAATGTCACATTTATCTCATGAACATTTTCTTTGAATTTTCCAGGTAGAAACGATGGAGTCTGTTATTGAGCTGCTGCTGGAAGCTCTGGATGGTCTCAATGAGCGAGAGCTACATGAGTTCAATAAGAACCTGCGACAAATTCATCTTCACAAATATTACTCAGTCTTCTCATGGATGCCATACAAGTGGAGAAACCTGCAGGACACAGTGTTTCTGATGGTGCAGACTTACGGCCAACAGTCAGTGGAGAAGACCATGGAGGTCTTAAAGAAGATGAAGAGGACTGATCTGGCTCAGAGGCTGTCAGACTGCAGCTCACTGCCTCGAAGTAAGACAACAAAATCAAAACTCATTAAAGTCATAAAACTGTTTTCATGTCTCATAAACGTCTGACTAAAGTCTTCTTTGACTTTATAAATAATATTTGTAATAAAGACAAAAAAACACATCTTTAAAACATATTTTATGGCTGTTCTGGAAAAATCTACTTCAATAAATACATAAAAATGAGACCAGATTAAATAAAGATACTTTGTGAGGAGGAGCAAAAATGACTCCTTCATACTGTTTATTATTGCTGAGGAGGTTTCAGTGTAATTCTGCATATTGTCCATTTTTCCAAAGTCATATTTCCTGAATAATTGTCAGTTAGTTGTTAAATGTGTTTGTCATGAGTGACTTTGAGCACTTTTCTCCTCAGAGAAACACTCTGTGGATGAACGACGCTCTGCACTGATCCACAAAGTGAGTCATGTCACATCTCTGATTCAGTACAAGACAGCAGGCTGAAAGTCAGAGGACTAAAGTATCATCAGTTCTCATGTTGACTCATTTTTCTCATGATTTCTGCTGGATGTTTGTGACAAACTGAAGCTTCATTCAGTTTGACTTCTTCAGCAGTAATTTTCTGCAACACTAATGTCAGGATGTCTTTACCACTGAGGATGAGCTGAGGAAGTGTCAGCATGTACATTTGTCCTGACTCTTCAACAGGACAGAGAAATCTGAAAACATCAAACACTTTCAGATTAAACAGGAAACTTTATTCTACTTACAAATATTAATAAAGAATGAAAGATGATGTGAAATCAGGGAAAGATTCTTGATGGATATATTTCAGTTTTTATCTGCACAGTGAGAGAAGAACTGCAGCCTGTAAAGAAAAAGTATTCAAACCCATAAAAGTGGATCACAGTTTTATATTTTCTTCATTTTTTTCATAAACGTACCACAACTAGTAAATAGATGCTTGTGTTTGGCTAAATAAATATGTGACCCCGTGATTGTGTTTATTGTTCCAGGCGGCAACAATGGCAGCTGTTAAACATCTGCTTTTAGAAACTTTGAATGATTTGAGTAATAAGGAGCTCAAGAAATTTAAGAGGATCCTGCAGACGATCATTCCTTGGAGGAATCTGTCATTCTTCTCACGGAGGTTGAGTCGATCATCAAACAGAGCAGATACAGTAAATCTGATGGTGGATAAACTTGGTCATCAGTCTGTGGAGGTGACCAGAGAAGTTTTCATGCACATGAACAGAACTGATCTGGTGCAGAAGTTACCAGAGAGCAGCTCAGCATCCAGAGGTAAGACCAACATGCATGAGTGTAAACTCTGTGTCATCAACAGGTTTTTGTGTTGGTGGTGTCATGGTGGTGCAGTGGTTAGCACTGTGTCCTCACAGCATGAAGGTTGTGTGTTTGAGCCTCCTGGTTGGCTGGAACCTTTCTGTGTGGAGTTTGCATGTTCTCCCTGTGCCTGCATGCTTTTCCTCAGAGTGCTCTGGTTTCCAGTCCAAACACATGCTTGTTGGCTTTATTGCTGGTTCTAAATTAAATGTGGGTGTGAAAGGTTGTCTGTCTGTTTAAAACCTGAGGTGGACAGGTGTACCCTCTCTCATTATCACAGCTGGGAACCCCCAGTTACTTTGGTTGGACAGGATGGAGGGTTTCTTTGTTGGGTTCTTATGTCATTTTATAGTTTCACATGATTTTCTCTTTTAAATCATCTGTGTCGTCTGAAGGCTGATTCTACTTGGATGTGTGATGATGTTTGAATCCTCAGAGTTGATGGTAAATGTCTTTCCTCCTCAGAGAAACACTCTGTGGATGAACATGGAGCTGCACTGTTGAAGAGAGTGAGTGTGACTTTAACTCAGCTTTTACAAAAAAATAGTTTTTAGTATTGATAGAAATGAAATAATGTTTTCTTATGAAACTTGAAGTTTTGCAGTTCATAAAGAGAGTGAAGTAAATATCAAAACCACCAGCTGTCTCTTCAGTGATTATTCTAAAACATATAAATATTAATGAAGACTTATTTTTTTAATTAATATTTGATATTTCTACTACAGTTTCTCTGGAAATTAAATAAAGAGAAATCTTTAAATTGTCCAACAGAGATATTATACAGTAACTTAATACATTGTTTTGGTTTTACAGGAAAAAGAACAGGAAGCTGTCAGACAGATTCTCTTGGAAACACTGAATGAATTCAGTCAAAAGGATCTAAAGAAATTCAAGCAGTTGCTGCCGTTCACGTGCTTTAAGATGAGCCTGCCACAAATGGAGAGGTACTGGTATACAAACAAGACAGAAGACCTTGTGAATCTGATGGTGGATAAACTTGGTCATCAGTCTGTGGAGGCGACCATGGAGGTTTTAACAGACATGAACAGACCTGATCTGATGCTGAGGCTGTCAGAGAGCAGCTCAGGTGAGACCAAACAAAGTTTAATAAACAGATTTTCATAATTTACAATAAACTTGTTTAAACAACTTCTAATCAACAAACATTAAAATAAACAGGAAACAACAGACGTCCAAAAATAACTTTGCATAAATGATCAGAGCTGAATCCAACCTTTCTCTCTGTCTCTGTCTTGTTCTGACATCACTGGTGAGAATATTTGGATTCATCAGCTTTTGATCATCTTAGACGTCACTCAGCTGCACGTCCTGCTGAACATGTTGTTCTGATGTTGAAGCAGCACTGCACAGCATAAAGTGATCAAACAGCAAACATGTGGACAGTTAGAGGATGATTTTATATGTCAGCATAACATCATTCATTTGAATTCTTTGTGTCTCAACAAGGACGAAAAACTGAAAGAAGTTCAGAGCTTGAAGGTTGTCAGAGCCTGACGGTAATCCCTTCCATTCATCCATTTATTGCTAAAGTTTCTTTCTTTATAAACATGTGTACTTATTGACTAAAGAGACTGTCCTCTGCAGCAGGACTGCAGTGATTGGACTAAACTTGAACCTGAGGTGAACAGTACAGATGCAGACGAGGCTCCAACTTACAGGTAAATCAACTTCCTGAATGCTGCAGCACAGCAAACTGGAACTACAGGAAACAGTTCAGCTTTGGATTTATTCCCAGAGGAAATTCTTCATTTTGCATCCGATTCACACGACTACTCTGTGTTTCCATTCACTCTGTTGTTCCTTCATGAGTGTGTATTTAATTCCTGTTTCAGCCTTCAGTCTGCAGCAGGACACTTTGAATGCAGAGTGTCGGGCTTGCGCTGGGTCTGTAAGGGAAAGACCAGCTTTCAGTACCAGTTTAGATCTTGGGAGGGACACATGGAGAGGATGGAGAGCAGACAATACATGCCTGCAGGTCCTCTGATGGACGTCACAGTCACTGCTGGGAAGTTAAATGAAGTTCACCTGCCACACTGGATCTGCATCGGTAAGAGGACATGAAGGAAGACTTTCAGATGTTTGACATTTCTGACAGTGAGCGCACAAACTGTTATAAACTGTTCTTCTCACCATGTTTGTGTTGTTGTGTTCTCCTGCAGATGACATCCCTGACATATTGGACACGTTTGCAGTCCTTCACATAGATGACTGTGGAGATGTTGTGGAAAAAGTGTCTGAGGTCACACCAACACATGTCAAGTTAACTGAACCACATTTCTCTCCGAGAGCGGTCCTGATGAAACTCGGCGTTCCTGTGAAAATCGGCTGCAACGTGTTGATCTATCAGACCAACACAGCTTTCCTCACACTGCATGTTTATCTGATCCCACGTGATCCTGGGCTACAGCAGGTTATTACATGTTTCACAGTATAATAGGCAGAATTCAGGAGAATGAATAAATTAATATATAAAACTGGCTAATGTGTTACATGGCTTTTTAGTATCTTTGCACTTTATTCTTCACAGGTAATGAAGCAGAGGGAAGTGCCCCATGGATACAAAGCTATCCTGAAGCCAGATCCAGAGAAGTCCTTGAAAATTCTTGATCGTTTCACACTAACAGCAGATGTGGATGGTGCAGAAATCTGTCCTGAAGTATGGTTTGAAATGCTTTCATTTCTTTCCAAATACATATTTGCATAATAGGCTGAGAATAAATAGTCCAGCTGTCGTCGGCAGCCTTCATGCATTTTACTGAGCAAAGAAAGGATTCAGTAAATATTCAATAAGAAGAGCTGATCTGGAAGAAGTGAACATGATTTACTGAGATAGAAAAATGAACGAATCTATTTGGTGATTTAACGCTGATGAACCTTGATTGCAGTGTTAGGATTTAGGACAGGACCCCCCAAAACAGTAAGAGCAATCTTACTGTGGCAGGGAAGTTTGACTCCATAGAATGAAAACAGTATTGTTATCTCAAGCATGACCAAAGCACAGAAAATGAGTGTAATATATTATAATAAATAGGATATACTAAGTGATCGTAGCAAAAAGGAGGTTGGGAAGGGTAGGGTGAGGGAAAAGCAAGCACAATAGAGACCGAGCCTACATCAGAGGCTGGAGTCCTGGATGGTGAATGGAGAGCAGACAGAAGAGATTGAAGTCTGATGAAGCTCAGAGAGTGAAACGCTTGTTAGCAGGAGCAGAAACATGACAAAAGATACAAAAGGCTTTGATACACCACCAGCTATATGCTGACTTACCAGGACTTTAACATTTGAGTGACTTTGAACAAGGAAAAGAAAAAACATGAATGATGAGAGAAAACATGGATACAGGATGATGCTGGAACTGGATCAGATGCATGAACCATAGGCCGGTGCAGACCAGCAGTCCATTTGTGGACGAGAGAAGGTGGAAAGCTTTGAGAACCTGCTGAAGCTGCAGCTTTTGAAATATCACTGTGGAGTAGTAAAGGCAGAAATAGTAACTTACAAATATCCATACCATACCTCTCTCTTTCCCGTTGCTCTTTCTTTCTTTAACAGGATTTAAAGCTCAGATATCCAAGTGGAAAGCCAAATTTCTTTGAAGTTTACACTGAAAGTCCAGATGGAAACTTCCGCCTTAAACTCACATCAAAAAAAGATCTTCAGCCAGTATGGACCTGTACAGTTCGAAAAGGTTAACTTTACATTTTCAAATTTATCATCACTTTATTGTATTAAATGAGTACAATTACATGTTAGCTCAACATTGTCAGTAAGCTATATGTAGCAGCAATCTTCGGTCCTTCTTTGCCGCTTCTGCAGGACGTACATTTTCTGACTCGTCCTTTTCTAAGATAGTTTGTGTCTTATTCTGTAGGAAGAAACAAGGCGAATGTAAAACAGGAAACATGTTATTTATTCCACACAACACCCAAAACTACAGAGCAGATATCTCTGGTTGGAGCCCCGTTGACATTTTCCTGATATTATACCTAAAACAGCTATAAACAGTGACGGTCAGAAAAGTGTTGCTTACTTGTCCAACCTTTCATCACCACACGGTGGCCCAGTGCACACCGTGTTATTACACCTACCAACAACACAATAGAACAAAGCAGGATGAATTTATAGAGCGTAATATATTAAATTACAACATAAAATATTGAAGATTAAAATGAGAAACAACACAAATTAAAGATCATAACAAAATACTTAAATATGGCCGATGGATTGGAGTAAAGTTTCTTTAAAATTTTATATTTATACGTTTTATGTTCCTTGATTATTTTCAGCCGAATACCAAAGCACTGATCAAGCACAAGGTAAGATATTTCAAATTATTTGTATAATAACTGCATTTAACATTTTACAGTAGTGAGTTTTCTTTGGTTTAAATTTCACAAGTTTACCAAAATTTACCAAAATTTGTTGTTAATCCAGAGACGTTGCTCATCCATGCCATAGCCCAATTGACTCCACTGTTAATTGTTGGTCGTATTTCATACTGCTGCAACTTGTGCCTGAGGAGGAGAGGACTTCATTTAGAATTCTGAGAATTTAAATCAGGGGTGCACACACTTTTTCAGCATGCGAGCGACTTATGAAATGACCAAGTCAGAATGATTGACCTACTATGAAAATGCAAAACATATATTTATAAACATATGGAGTATTCATTCAGGCATGTTGCATAACTGTATGAACCCATATTACACAACACAACTCTGTACATTTTTTGATATTACCTTACTCTGATGACTTGCACTGAATGGAATCAACCAGGGATGCACAGTCTGGACGGTAGCTGCTGATAGTCAGCCTCAAGTACACTTTCAAATAATCATCAGTCATGGTGGAACGGTATTTGGACTTAATAATCTTCTGGGAAAAGGCTGAGTCACATGAATAAGTGCAGCTGCAGTCAAGGAGGTAACACATTTCCTAATGTTGGGGTACTTTTCCTCTGCAAGTTCCAGAACTGTCCGTTAGCCCTGGACTTAAACTCAGCTTAGTGTCAAAATCTCATCCTCTATTTCAGAAAAATTCTGGTGAAACAGTGTATAATTCACCTGTTTTTCTTCATTGGTTCATTCGAAGACTTCTCTCCTAAGCCACTGTGGAAACTACACAGCATTAAGAAAATAAACACTCAACGTAAGACACAGCACCTAAAATGACACTGTACAAGAAAACAAAGATAAAATCAATAAATACCTTGTTGGCTGCATGCTGCAAAAAGGGAATTACTCCCCATTCTTCTGAGGGTTCCTTATAAGTGTCTAGTTAAAGTCCATTCCACTTAACTTTCAATAAAGAGCATTACGGCTCATTCTTGCTACCTGCTTGCAGGTGTTTTCTTAGGCTTCCAAAAAGGAGACAACAAGACTTGTAAGCAGGCTTGACCTTAAAAATAAAAGCACCATAACTTGAACTACATAAAATAACATAAATAATGTACAGCTTAAACAATTTACAACGATGACATGGACCTTGACAAGATAAAGAAATGATCTAAATTATATAAACAATATCATCATGCCAACAGCTACACAGTGTTTCAAATTTTGATGCGAGTGGATCAACCTCTGCATCTTCCCAAAAAGGGTAGCATGTGAATGTATCGACTGCATCCATTATCTCTTTCATGTGGAGCAATTTTGCGCATAACGCTTGTTGGTGTATTATGCAGCGGTAATTGAGGAAATCCGGAATAACATTGTCCTCCCTGCACCTGGCAGTCAATCCATTTGGGCAGGGATAGCTCAGTAGGTAGAGTGGTGGCCCCATGATTGGAAGGTCGGGGGTTCGATTCCCCTGAACAGCTACCCTGAGGTACCCCTGAGCAAGGTACCGTCCCTACACACTGCTCCCCGGGCGCCCAGTGGCTGCCCACTGCTTCACTGAGTGAATGGGTTAAATGCAGAGAGGGATTTTCCCCACGGGGACCAATAAAGTACACCTTCTTCTTCATTTGAGTGGCAAACCATCCGTGGTGATGGACACCAATTTGTATACTGGGAGCCTGGTTTTCCCAATAAATTGATTGAAAGACTGAAGAATGTTTCAGTTTGCTAGCATAATGAAAGTTAAAAAGTTTGAACATTTGTTAAGAAACTAAAAACTTTCCTTGTTATTTTTAACAGCTGCAGGATCCTCAGTGGGAGCAGCTGCTGTCAGCTCTCAGTCGGCTGGTAGGTTCATCAATATTACCTGTTCTGTGGTTTTATATAATGTGACACATAGAACGCTGATGAATCCTAGTGAACCGTCAATCACACCTTTTTCCCGCCACAATTTTACTTTTCGTTAGCTTACATACTTTGTTCTGTCTTCAAGTTTTCATTCTAAAGGAGGAGCTCTCAGTCTCTCAGCTCTCGGTGGCAGCGAGTCACTAAACTCAATCCTGCTTATATTTATTTCTTTACAGAGATAAATATAATATTCATGTATTCAGCCCTCTGTGAATCACTTCCTTATCATGCTGGAGGGGTTTGTGAGTCCCAGGCTTTTTCCTGAACAGCTGATTTCCTCCAACAGAGTGATGATGGTTGTGTTGTCTTCTAACTTCATGAAGATTAACAATCTGAACAGCAGCCTGTTTGACAGGAAGTCCAGTATCCAGTTGCACGATGTGTTCCTGAAGACCAGAGTGACGAGTCTGCCAGTCAGCTTCACAAACAGCCTGCTGAGAGAGAGTTTGTTATATTTCACATGTATGAAGAGAGAGTGCAGGGCAGTGAAGACGACATCATCTGTGGCTGTATTCAGCTAGACGACAGTTATTATTAAAGCTAACGCCTACTGGTAGATCAGCCCAGTAAATACGGTGTTTCTGTGTTTTCACTGATTCATCTGTTTCACTTTCAGATGAATCCCAAAGAAGTGGTAAAGTACAAGCTAAGATGTTTCACATGATTTGTGTATAAAAAGAACTGCACTTTGTGTTTGGCTGTGGTGGGTTTCCTTTGGTTGCTGACCTCATATTTGAAGTACTGCAAAATGCCAGGGAATGAATGAATAAGCTCTTGTTCAACAATGGCACCAACCAGCTTTTCCAAATCTACTGATGCTGTTGACTGGACTGTCAAAATGCATAAATCGAGTCAGTTCTATTTTACCACCAGATTTTAGCACCAGTTAACGAATGTTTTTAGATGTTAAAGAATTCAACAGAACTTGTGGTAAAATGCCAAATATAGAACTGTACCACATAGTGCCATTTTCTGTATGAAGCTGCTGGCTCTGTGGACATGAGGACGATCAGTTTGAGATATTCTCAGATATCTATTGTTTGCAGCACTGAACTGGTGTCCCTGACTTGACTGAAGACAGGCGGGATAGAGTTTTATCCTTAATGGGGACGATGTTCAGGAAACTGGAAGTGTCAGCAGGTGTTCTAAGGAGCTCGGAAAGAAAAGCATCTGGACGCCTTTCAGTTTCTTGAAGACGTTTCAGAAGCTTCTTCAGTTCTAAGAGCGACTGGTGGAGCGTCCCAGATTTTAAGCCCTATGGGAGTGTCCCCAAGAGGGTCGTGGACCCCCTATTGATCCTCTGCCTAATCACATGAGCAGTACTAGAAAAATTACCATTCCTGGTGCAACTCTGTAAGCCTTAGTCTTCTGCAAGAACAACACATTTCACAGCTGTCTGTGGCTGTTTTATCATGTCATCAATACTTGCATGCAATGTGGCAGCTGTTGGAGAGATGTGATATAAAACTCTACAGAAAGATCCACAGTAAACACTGGAGTGGAGTTTGAATCTGAGGCTGAAGAAGATGAGGAGCAAGACGGTGCACTGAAGTGCTCGCACTGTGTACACTTCTCTGTCTCGCTCACCTTCCTGTGAACTCATCAAAATAATGCAGAGCAACAAAAACTGCAACCTGGGGCAGTCCTTATTAAGGGTTACTTACTGTGGACCACATCTCAGAGTGTTCATATTTAATATCACTGATGCTGTGATTCTTATATTTACATAACACAAAACTAAGAATCAGCTGGACAGGAAATGTTTGAAAGGCTGCCTGAATCATTAAAGAAGGGTCTGATGTGATCAGCACCTGGATGTGAGCTGATTGTCAGCAACGTTTCCTTCACTTTGTCTGGAGTCAGTCTTGGCTGTTGGATCATAGAGAGTGATGGATTCAGGATTTGCTGATTGGGCATTTTGTGACAGAGAAAAGTTGTTTCATTTATTATGTATCATGTATTTATTTTATTACAAAACTTTACAAGTAAAGATAATCTCATTTTTATGTCCTTTCTCAGAGGAAAACACTGTGGACAAACATCTGTCTGCACAGATGCAGAAAGTAAGTAGAACCAAATGATTCTGTCCTCACACCACAGCTTCACTTAATTCATTACTTATACCTGTTATTAAAAAATGATCACGTGTGATGGTTTTGTTTACTTATTAATCAGTTATCCTCTAAGAAGGTTATTATTAAATCACTTTGTTTGTTCTCAGGCATTAACAGTCCACTCAGACAGAGAGAAGCTTTTGGAAATGTTGGAAGATCTGAAAAAGGAGGAGCTTGAAAAGTTCAAGTGGTTCCTGCGGGACCGTGATGTTTTGGTGGAGCTCCAACCCATCCCAGAGAGCCGACTGGAGAAGGCCAGCACCTGTGACCTGGTGGACCTGGTGGTGCAGACCTACACAGAAAAGTCTGTGGAGGTGACCAAGAAGGTTTTAAAGAAAATTAACAGGAATGATCTGGTGCAGAAGTTATCAGACAGCAGCTCATGATGCAAAGGTAACAATCAAAATGGCATCATTGATTTTATGAATATTTTACTTAATCCAAAATACTTTTGTATAGTTAGATTTGTAGCTTCTGAATTTATTTTCAGTGCACTACATGATTGTAGTATGGAAAGTAGCAGAGAGTCTGACTGCCTGTCCAACTGACTCTGACATGAGGGAGAGTTTATAATGTAGGAGCAGATTTGAGGTTAAAATACAGGAAATAACATCTATTTGAAAATTACTGTATGTGTGTGTGTGTGTGTGTGTGTGTGTGTGTGTGTGTGTGTGTGTGTGTGTGTGTGTGTGTGTGTGTGTGTGTGTGTTCGTGTTCTTAGGTTGATGCAAACATGAGGATGAGATCAAGATTTTTGAAGCATTTTTTTTATTTTAATATTTAATCTCTTCATTTTATTTTAACTTTCTCTTTTTAATTTTCTGTTCTCATGTTTTTATTTTCTGCAGAATTATTTCAGGTTTAAACGTGTAGAAATGATCTGACAGTGATTTCATTTCCTTCTTTCATAGAAACACATTCTGTTTGTTTCTAGCAGCGCAGTTTGTAAAAAGACGGCATTTGTTGTGCTTTTCTTTGTTTTCATTTATACACTTTCAAATTTACGATAATTAGATCATCATGTTTACAGATACTCACTGTGAGACAAACACTCAGGTTTATGTGGTTTTTTTAACTTCTGTAATGTGTGATGTCATTGAGGGGCGGTATCCTAATACTGCTGATCTCCAGTTCTGGCCCTTTTCACAGAAGCTCCACCCACTTGTCCCTCAAACCTTCTGCTTGTGGGAAACAGCCAATAAGAACAAAGTTGCCTTAAAGGGAGAGGAGTAAAAAAGAAGCTTGTTTCAGAGAGGATGAGGAGCTACAACCAAACCAAGTATAAGAAAAATGAGGATGATTTTGAACTGTGACTCAGACAAAGCTACTCGAGTACAGTCCAAAATTAAAAATATTAACCTGAAAATGAGCATTATATGTATAATTACATACAAAGATATCATGAACAGCTTTATGATTCTCATTTTGTTGAAGACGATAAATCCATGTCACAGTATAAATGTGCCACATAAAGAAAAGTCTTCCAGAATAATTTTACATTAACACCATATGAACTCTGTTATCTTCTGTCTTTTGTTCTTGTGGTCGATGCTCAGTCTGGTTTGGAGTGAAGCCTGAATGAGAAAAGTTTCCAAGGTTAGAAGTTACTGAGGAACATCATGACCTGCATCTGTTACTGCCATGTTTCTCACATTTTAAGAAGTTTTGACGACTGCTTTGAAGATAAACTGGAGAATTTTATACTTTTTAATCTTTAATATCCTGCTTTAATCATTGTTTTGTGTTTTTTAATTCCCTTTTAAGCACGTCACTAAACATTTTATATTGGCTTTCTACTAAATATAGAAACATAAATACAATTGTTCTTTATCAATAAAATATTTTTTCGGATACATCAGGGAGCAACATTGGTGTCTATTAACTATTTACTGTCAGAAACTCGTTCATTTTTTAAAATTTTAAAATCTGTAAAAACACGTCTTTCATGTTTATACGGTGAAACTTTTGCTGGAATGAAGCGGCCTAAAAACAATGAAACAATGTACAATGAAGATCACTCAGTAAGATGATTGCTGTGCTTTTGTATTTTAAGAGATGAGATGTTCAGGTCAGTCTTTATTTTCCTACAGGATCATTTTGATTTGCAGCATCAGTCAGTCAAACTGAAATATCACAAAATGAGAAAGATCAACACATAAATAACAGTAAGAATGAGGAATAGTTAAATGAATGACTAAAAGTACATTAAAATGATGGAAGCAGTCAATAAGAAACGTTACAAACATCAGAAATGTCAGACCGGGATCGGACGGCTTTATTTACACAGAACTGGATGTTTCCTGACTCTGAGGACTTTATTCGTCTAAGGAAGAAACTCAGACTGTTCCTAAATGTGTCCTTATATTTTGACTTGTACGTACAAAGTTTTATATGGTTTAATTGTTATTAAAGACTCCTTTTTACCCTTGTTTTCTGGTTCGTTCGTTCATTTAAACTCCAGCCTTTCTGGAGCGTTCAGTTCTACAAAGGCTGATCAGCGTCGACTCCATCAACTCCATTTTAATCCAGCAGCACGAAGAACAAGTGTCAGTGAGGTTTATCTTAATCATTTAACCCAGTTTACATTTTCCACCCATCCATTATCCTTATTAGCCTATCCCAGCTACCACAGGACGAGAGGCGGGGTACACCCTGGACGGCAGTCTACTACAGAGAGACAGACAACCATTCACACCTATGGGCAGGTTAGAATCACCAGTTAACTAAACCACACTAACTGCATGTCTTTGGACTGTGGGAGGAAGCTGAAGTACTCGGAGAGAACCCAACAAACACAGAGAGAACATACAGACTCCACACACAAAGGTCTGGTGGTGGAGTCGAACCCGGGACAGTGGTAACCCCCCCGTTTTGTCCTTAATAGATAATACTTTATTAATCCTGAAGGAAATTATGGAAACCTGTAACCTTAGCAAGTTTTATAGTTTACCTTTAAAAGACAAACTGAATTATTCAGCTGTAACTTCATAGGAACAAAATGCAGGTGGAAATAACTGACGATATGAAAATGTAACCTGTGATGTGTGATGTTGGACATCTTTCATTCAAAGGTTGCTCAAAATCATTTAAAGACTATATTTAAACATGTGACGCTAATTTCAACATGAAGGAGCAAACATCCATGTAGTTGTGTAGATACGTGTCAGGATCTGCTGTGTCACCATCGCTGGCCCTGCACCTCCTGCATAAGAAGTGACCGGCTGCTTCAGTCCTGCAGGTACAAAATGACTTTTTCATTTTCCAGGTGGTAACTATGACGACTGAGAAGCTGCTCACTTGGATGAATTCAAGTCACTGATTGAATAGCAGAAAGATTCACTCCTCATCTCAAGTAGCAAACTGAAAGCAGCAAACACTCAGGATGTAGTGAATGTGATGATGGAGAAGTACAGCCGAGAGTGTGTGGAGGTGACCAGAAAGGCTTTAATGAAGATGAGCAGAATCTGGTGCAGAGATGATCAGGTATCACCTCAGGAACCAAATACAAGTCAAAAACAAATAAATATGTAAAAAACGGACACATGGAGAGGATGGAGAGCAGACAATACATGCCTGCAGGTCCTCTGATGGACGTCACAGTCACTGCTGGGAAGTTAAATGAAGTTCACCTGCCACACTGGATCTGCATCAGTAAGAGGACATGAAGACATTATTATTTAACAATAAATTACATTTACGATTCAAGTTTTCTTGTGCAGATGACGTCCCTGACATATTGGACAAGTTTGCAGTCCTTCACATAGATGACTGTGGAGATGTTGTGGAAAAAGTGTCTGATTTTCTCTCCAAGAGCGCTCCTGATGAAAGTGGGCGTTCCTGTGGAAATCAACTGTAACGTGTTGATATATCAGACCAACACAGCTTTCCTCACACTGCATGTTTATCTGATCCCACGTGATCCTGGGCTACAGCAGGTTATTACATGTTTCACAGTATAAGAAGGACAATGTGCAACAAATAAATCAGCAGACAGTAATATTACAATATTGGATCCCTGTAGCATCTTTACACACACACATATAAACATATATATTCTCTCGCTCTGTAGACGATGGAGAGAAGAATCCTGTGGATACAAAATCATCCGAAAGCCGCATCCAGAAAAGTCCTTGAAAATGTTTAATTGTTTCACCCTAAGAGCAGATTTGGATGGTGCAGAAATCTGTCCTCAGGTATGTTGAATTTATTTACTGCTCATTTGATCCCAAAACAATTTATAAATCTGTGTAAGGTCAGTAAATATATTAGTCTGTTTAAATTATATGAATGAATAATCATCAGATTTCTCTCCCTCAGTGGAAAAATATCTTACAGGTTCTGACTTTATCTTTTCATTCTTTAACAGGCGTTAAAGCTCAGATATGAAAGCAGAACTCCAAATTTCTTTGAAGTGTACATGAAGAATCCAGACAGTGACTTCCAGCTCAGACTGACGCCAGAAAGAGCTTCAGTCAGTTTGGACCCGCACTGTTAGAAAAGGTAAGATTTAAGCACGTCTACAAAACTGTATCATCACTGTACCACGTTCACTTTGAAGGTTTATTTTAGTGATCATTATGCAACACAGGTGGCAAATGTTCCTGTGATCTCTTTATGCTGGTAACTAAAATGTGAATGAAGAAATAATTCAGATATAAAATAAACACCTGTTCATGGTGAAGTATGTAACTGATGTATTCTCACCATGAAGTAAACTCTCCTGCTGTCTGACCATTAGCTCCAACATGTGTTGACACTGAGCAGTGAGTTGTTGTCTTTGCACCAAACTGCACAGCTGTGCACGGCTGATCTCCTCCAACAGAGTGATGATGGTGGTGTTGTCCTCTAACTTCATGAAGATATTCTCTCCATGTCTGTGAGAGCAGTCATGGCTGTTCAACATGAACAGGAGGGTGCTGAGTGCACGACCCTGGGGGGCTCCAGTGTGTAAATTGTATCATTTAAAGATGAACTGACGATGTCATCAGCCATGTTTTTATCCATGACTCAAACTGTCATAAATTTATTTTCAGATTTCATTATCTTCTATAAAGTAAAACATATATAGCAAACATTTATTGTCCTTAAAAATAAACCAGAATTAAACTCGAAGAATTAAAAGAATTTAATAAATTGACCTTTGAAACTGGCTAAACAAATATTTAAACACTTTAAAGTCACGATCCTCCTCAATCAACTTACTTTGTAATTAATCTGCAAAGCTTTGAGCATCAGACTTCACCTAAAGTACCTAAAATGAAATCAGGATCATTTACATGATGTCACTGGCCTTAATTACTGATTCATTAATGTGTGTATTAGCCTTTTGTTGCAGCTGATTTGAATTTGTTATATAGGTGACTGTATCTATATTCAAACTGTACATATTTTTAAATTTGCATTTTTAAAATGTAAAACGACCCTCAGGACTCTCCTCTGGCATCAAGTAAAATGTCAGATTTTAAATTCTAGTGTAATGAGTATTGCACTGTGCCTGTCTGCAGTAAAAAGGGTTTGAATGATGAGCCAATAATATCTACCTGAGCTTCCCAAAACAAGATATCAAACACGGTTTAGGAATCAAACATAACTCTACTTTTCTCCTCCCTCTTCTTTGAACCTGTTTTCTAGTTTTTCTAGAGGCAAAGTCATTTATTGCATCATTGCAAGAAATATGATGTCCACTCGTCTCCTGTGCCACTGAAGATATCAAGTAGTTATTTATTCACTCGAGCTTGGAACTCCCTTCTGTGGATACAATGAAGTTATCATTGCTTTGGGGAATTATATTTAACACAGAGAGAGAAGCTCAATTGTTTGAATTTATTTACAGTTTTCAAAAAATTCTGACCGTAAACAGCTTTCAAAGCGTTGATATTATTTGAGAATATATATCAGGTGATGGAATTTAATTTAAAGGTTTCTATGTCCCATTGAGCTATTTGCACTAACTAGTGACAGTATAAAGGTAACACAGTCGTAATTTTGATCTCAAATTTCTGAGAGAAATAACTGAATTTAAAACATGGCAGACCTCAGGCCAGATTTAATTGGTAGACATATATGCATGCAATATGAAATTTATTATCCCAGATAGTCTAAGGAGCAAGGGCGTAGATTTGGCATGGACGGAAGGGACATGTCCCCACCAATAATTTGATCTATTCGAGTAAAGAAAATCAAACCCGATAGAAAGAAAAGAAAAAAAAAGATCTGTCAGCGTCTCATTCACCCAGCGGTGCAGAAAGGGTTAAATTACGTTCTCTACTGGAGTCCTACCTCATGTGACAAATATGGCCAATGTGATTGGCTGAGCCTTTCAGGGAGCTCTGTTTAGTTTTAGCAGCTGCAAGCCTGCGCTGCCAGGAGGAGAGGAGGATGGCAGCAAAAAGGAAGAACCTGGATATAAGAAAGTATTTTTCAAAGAAACCTGCAAGTCACTTAAAGCCAAATTAACTCATAAAATGTGTCCGTCACAATAACGTTACAGGCTGTGCTAGGCTTTGGCCCACATCAGTCTAAAATTGTATGTAACCATGAATAACGTGTTTTGGAAACTAACTGCACAACAGGCAGCACTATTAGTTCTCTCAGTCTCAGAGCAGCATTTCTAATTTTGATTGAAACTGTCAGAGAAAACGGCAGCCTCGAACAGTATTAGTTTACAGAGGCTGTTAGAATTATATGTCTAACGTTAAAATGTTGGTGACACAATAATTACATCCTAATGGCACTGACGTATTCATAGGGTTAATTTTTGAGACAAAATGTCATGAGGAAGTCATGCTTTTGCAAATATCCACCTTGTAGTGCAGTTTGCACACATTGTTTTAAAAATGCACTCAGCCTACAAACATTACTGATCAGTCAAGATCTGCACAAAGTCACAGAAACACTGAAGCAGCTCCACATTTTATTCTTATTGTCATGTATGTCCTATTTGTCAGGTGACAGCAGAACCAACACAAAGCTCAGAGAGCAATGGTGATACAAGATCACAGGTGAAATTTGATGATGACTTGTTGGTTCATGACTGTATTTGAAGCACATGTGTGACTGCATGTATGTGGAATGTCTCACTGTTATTGATCAGGTGACAGAGGCAGCTCTGCCATGTTGTAGCTCAGACAGAGGTGGAGAGGTGAGCTCACAGGTGACTGACTGATGATTTGGTGCTGTAGATTAAATAGTATTTATTATCATGACAATTGTTAGGCTGCTGATGTAAATTGATTCATTAGTGTATTTGACAAAGAATCTGAATTGACACGTCTCACGTTTTATATGGCACAAATCAATGTGTTATTTTATCAGGTGGCAATATGTCCTAGTGCAGTCAGAGGGGAAGAGCCAGGGCCAAACATGAGGCACATCAGGCACTTAATAATAATTTTAATCTGAGGATAGAACGCAGGTACTGAGGCTGAAAGAAGCTTCAGTGCTCTCAGAGGACTAAAAAGTTGGCTACGGTCAACAATGACTCAAATGAGATTAAACAATGCTGCTGTGTGTCCACCAGGAGAGACTGGACAGTATAGATGTAAAACCAATATGCCAGCAGTTTATCTCAGTTAACGAGAGGAGCAGGCATGTGTTTGGCTGCTTCACACAGTGGACATTGAGTTGTGTGGGACACCAGTAGTCCATGTTGCTGTAACAGTAGTTCATGTTTAGAATAGAAAATCTCAGCTCACTGACTTGATCGGGGCAATAGTGCCTAAAATGTTGCATAATCTTGCTGAGAGATCTTTTACTTTGTGGTAATCTTAGATGAGTAGTTTTATGGACAAAAACCAGCAGGTCATTCAGTGTTCCCTTAGTGCTAATGTATCAGAGATGTTGGTGTGCTATAACTGAAGTAATGTTGTTAAGTCCTTAAAGTCATATTCTTTTATTTTTATGACAGTATTTGAAGCTGTTTTTATTTTTGTATGATACCTGATTTATATGGAATATGGCTGAACTAAAGCCTGAAATACTTAGTCAGTCATTTGTTTAATAGTAATTTAACATTATATCATTCACATATAAAACTATGAGTTGTGATTTTAAATGGTTTAAAAGCATGTAGAATAGCATATGTAGGCAAGTATACTTCTCCTTTTATCAAGAAGCAAAGACAAAAAGGGGAAAAAAAGAAACAGGGCAGGGTTCGGTGGTTGAATCATCCGTCCCCACCAATGCCAAAACCAAATCTACGCCCTTGCCTGGTGTAATGTTTTTCAGCTAAAAAGAAACATGGCCTGACTCCTACCTAACTATATAAAGAGCAACTGAAGGTTAAATGCAGCTAATATGTCCTGTTTTAAGCCAGGCACTTACACCTCCACTCCCCTGCGTCTCAGCCACCATCGCTCTGGCAGCAAGAGCGCCAGAGCCAGAGGAGGGGGGAGCTGGAACAAACCATTTTGGGAGGGGGGAGGGGTTATCTATACTTTTGTTGTTAAAATGTTATGTCTCAACCAAGTACTGTATGCTTTTTATATTTTTAGCAGTGTGTCACACAAACAGCAAATATTGTCAAAAAAAGTAAGAAATCTTTGGGGGTGCTTTGATTCATTCAGCACCCCCGAAAATGGGCTAAAATCGCCCCTGCTCCAAACATTGTGGTGTCTCTACTGCTGCACTTGAACGTGTCCTCACCCACAGCATCTCATCATGATATAATAGTTGCAATAGGTTTGCAGTGGATAAGAAGGATTGCAGAAATTCAGTCATGGCAGTATAAAAGACAACTTTCATGCCTGAAAATGGGTCAGAGGTGAAAAGTTGTATTTTCGGGCTTTGAAAAGTATCATGTTGAAAATGAATCTTCCTTTAACAAACTGAACAATTTTCTGTTAATCAGAGGTGGAACAACCATTTGAATTGCACATGTCTGTCATGTGACCTCTGTTTTTGCCAGGTAGAAACGATGGAGTCTCTCATTCAGCTGCTTTCAGAGACACTGGGGAATCTGAGTGACAGCGAGCTCATGGACTTAAAGAAAGGCCTCAAGAGGAAATATAACTCAGCCGTCCCATGGAGGTTGCTGAAGGTGGCAGACCCGCAGGACACAGTGTTTTTAATGTTACAGGCTTATGGCCAACAGTCAGTAAAGAAAACCATGGAGATGAAGATGACGGATCTGACTCAGCAGCTGTCAGACAGCAGCTCAGAGCCAACAAGTAAGTAAATAGTTAAAAATACCAAAACTTGTTCTCAACATATTCCCTCATCCTCTCTGTGCAGAGCTCAGCTTTTATTCAGTAAGATGCAGAATGACAATCATAATGTAATCAATTAGACTGGATAGCTCTTTGGGTGGCTCGGGCCCATCGTCCTGTAGGCCCACCACCTGCAGGGGGCAGTGCAGTGGGTGGGTTTAACATGTACTGAGTGGTGGTCAAAGGCAGAGGCCCTTCTTATCCAATTCTCAGTTATATGTGTGTCCTCAAAAAAGTGGTTCATTTGCCTGAATAATAATAATAGTGGTCTAAGGAGCTTGGAAAGAAAAGCATGTGAGTGGGTGTTAAGGCATCTGGGAAGGATCTCAACACTGGATTATAGATGGCAGACAGTTGGTGTCGTAAACCACCGCCACTGTTCAAAGATGGTCGCTCACAGTGGACAGAAATGGCTTCTTTCACTCCTCTTTCAAACCATCTGTCCTGTCTGTCCGTGTGTACATTGGCATCCTCGAGGATGCCAATGTACACACGGCTTATGACACCAACTCTCTGCCATCTATAATCCAGTTCTGAGATCCTTCCCAGACGCCTTAACGCCCACTCACATCCTGGGGCGTCTGACCTCAGGAAATCACATGATAGGGTGGGGCCAGGTTTCACATTGAGCTCACCTGAAACCCTGGCTGATTGTGACCCACACCCGTTTTCACACCTTGGCTCATGTGATTAGGTAGAGGATCATCAGGGGGTCCTTCGTCCGTCTTTGGGGGGAAACTCCCACTGGGTTTAAATCTGGGACTCTCCACCATTTGATCCTAGAACTGAAGAATCAGAATCAGAATCAGAATACTTTATTGATCCCTGGGGGAAATTATTTTTTGTTACAGTGCTCCATTTTAAACCAACATTAAGACAAGACAGACAATACACTAACTAAGAATAGTACAATATATACATATATATACATACATACATACATACATACATAAGTCACTCATAAATAAATAGTTGGAAAAGAAACATGTGTAGTTGTAGCAGTAACCAGTGTGTTAAGTGGATGCGTTGTACAGGGAGATGGCCACAGGCAGGAAAGATTTCCTGTGTCGTTCAGTGGTGCTTTTCGGTAATCTCAGTCTCTCACTGAACGAGCTCCTGTGACTGACCAACATGTCATGGAGTGGGTGGGAGGTGTTATCCAACATTGTCTTTATCTTGGACAGCATCCGCCTCTCCGACACCACCTTGAGGGAGTCCAGCTCCATCCCCACAACATTGCTGGCCTTACAGATCAGTTTATTAAGTCTGTTGGCATCTGCGACCCTCAGCCTGCTCCCCCAGCATGCAACAGCATAGAGGATCGCACTGGCCACAACAGACTCATAGAAAATCCTCAGCATTTTCTGGCAGATGTTGAAGGACCTCAGTCGCCTCAAAAAATAGAGACGACTCTGGCCCTTCCTGTAAAGTGCTGTGGTGTTTTTAGCCCAGTCCAGTTTATTGTCAATGTGTACTCCAAGGTATTTATAGTCCTCCACAATGTCAACACTGACCCCCTGGATTGAAACAGGGGTCAAGTGTTTCCTGGTCTTCCTGAAGTCCACGATCAGTTCCTTGGTCTTTGCCACGTTGAGCTGCAGATGATTCTGCTCACACCACGTGACAAAGGAGTCGACCACAGCCCGGTACTCTGTCTCATCATCCCTGCTGATGCATCCAACCACCGCAGAGTCATCAGAAAACTTCTGAAGATGGCAGGTCTCTGTGCAGTGGCTGAAGTCTGTGGTGTAGAGGGTGAAGAGGAAGGGGGAGAGGACAGTCCCCTGTGGTGCCCCTGTGTTGCTGATCACCTTGTCAGACACACACTGTGGGAGACGTACATATTGTGGTCTTCCTGTCAGGTAATCAACAATCCAGGACACCAGAGAAGCATCCACCTGCATCGCTGCTAACTTATCACCCAGGAGGGTCGGCCTGATGGTGTTGAAAGCACTGGAAAAGTCAAAAAACATGACCCTCACAGTGCTCGCCGGCTGGTCCAGATGGGTGTAGACACGATTGAGCAGGTAGATGATGGCGTCCTCAGTTCCGAGACAAGGCTGATAAGCGAACTGAAGGGGATCCAGATGTGGTCTTACTATGGGTCGCAGCTGGTCCAGGATGAGCCTTTCCAGGGTCTTCATGATGTGGGAGGTCAGTGCCACGGGCCTGTAATCCTGGGGGCCACTGGGACGTGGCGTCTTTGGTACAGGGACGAGGCATGATGTCTTCCACATCACCGGGACCCTCTGCAGACTCAGACTCAGCATAAACAGTTTATGAAAGACTCCACACAGCTGGGGGGCACAGGCCTTGAGGACAAGGGGACTCACTCCGTCTGGTCCAGCAGACTTGCCTGAGTGAAGTCTCCTCATTTGCATCTCAACCTGGTATTGAGTGAAGGTGATGGGTGGGGGAGGGGTGTCAGGAATCTCACAGGAGGCAACAGCGCCATGTGAAGAGAGAGGCTGGCACAGTGGTGTGGCTCTGGGTTCCAGGCTGACTACAGGTGAGGTTGTGGGGGAGTGAGCAGACACTGTGGTGTTGAATCTATTGAAAAACAGATTCAACTCGTTGGCTCTATTCTCACCTCCCTCAGCTCCCCTGCTGTTGGTTGGCCTGAATCCAGTGATGGTCTTCATGCCATGGTCTTCAAGAAGCTTCTCGGATGAGAGGTGAAACGTCTTCAAGCAACTTAAAGAAGTCCAGACACTTTTCTTTCTAAGCTCCTTAGACTACGATGACCTGGATGACTGAGAACCTTCACAAACAATAATAATAATAATAGTGAATACACAACAAGGTCTTCACACTGTGAATGCTCAGGCCCTCGTTACTAAATGTATCTGTGTTTTCAGAATCAGAATCAGAAGAATCAGAAGGGTTTTATTGCCAAATGTTGAGCAGGTTTACAACATTAGGAAATTGCTGCGGTGCTTCAGTGCAAACATACTGTCATAAATGCTT
This sequence comes from Astatotilapia calliptera, assembly GCF_964374335.1. NCBI lineage: Eukaryota > Metazoa > Chordata > Actinopteri > Cichliformes > Cichlidae > Astatotilapia > Astatotilapia calliptera. The sequence continues at coordinate 36,923,969 of NC_137432.1, read as the reverse complement.
AAATAGACATGAAAATAAAAATAAGAATAAGAATTAAAAGTGCTATGTAGAAAGATATATACATGAGTGCAGGTGGTGATCAGTGCAAACACAGAATGATGCAGTGAACACACTGCACTGCACATGACAGTGCAGTGTCATGTGTTTGTGGTGCGAACAGTCATACGGTTATTGTTCATGTGTCCGACAGCAGAGGGGAAGAAACTGTTCTTATGGCGAGAGGTTCTGGTGTGAATGGACCGGAGCCTCCTGCCTGAGGGGAGCAGGTCAAACAGACTGTGTCCAGGGTGAGAAGGGTCAGCTGAGATCCGAGCTGCACGCCCCAGTGTCCTGGAGGTGTACAGGTCCTGCAGAGATGGGAGTCTGCAGCCAATCACCTTCTCAGCAGAGCGCACAACACGCTGCAGTCTCTGTTTGTCCCTGATAGTGGTTCCAGCGTACCACACGGTGATGGAGGAGGTGAGGATGGACTCGATGATTGCAGTGTAGAACTGCATCATCGTCCGTGTTGGCAGGTTGAATTTCTTCAGCTGCCTCAGGAAGTACATCCTCTGCTGGGCTTTCTTAATGACGGAGGTGATGGTGGGCTCCCACTTCAGGTCCTGGGTGATGGTGGTACCCAGGAAGCGGAATGAGTCCACAGAGGTGATGGGGGTGTCAGTCAGGATGATGGGGGGGAGTGGGGCTGTGTGCTTCCTGAAGTCCACAATAATCTCCACTGTCTTCTGGGCATTCAGCACCAGGTTGTTGTGGCTGCACCAAGACACCAGACGTTCAACCTCCCTCCTGTAGGCAGACTCATCCCTGTCCGAGATGAGCCCAATAACGGTGGTGTCATCTGCAAACTTGATTAGCTTGACAGACTGGTGGGTGGAGGTGCAGCAGTTGGTGTACAGGGAGAAGAGCAGAGGAGAAAGAACACAGCCCTGAGGGGAGCCGGTGCTGATGGTCCGGGAGTCCGAGACATTCTTTCCCAGCTTCACGTGCTGCTTCCTGTCCGACAGGAAGTCAGTGATCCACCGGCAGATGGGATCAGGCACATTCATCTGGGAAAGCTTGCCTCGGAGATGGTCTGGAAGGATGGTGTTGAAGGCAGAGCTGAAGTCCACAAACAGGATCCTGGCGTAGGTTCCTGGGGAGTCCAGATGCTGCAGGATGAAGTGTAGGGCCATGTTGATGGCGTCGTCTACAGACCTGTTGGCTCTATATGCAAACTGCAGGGGGTCCAGGAGGGGGGCCGTGAGGGTCTTGAGATAGGAGAGAACCAGGCGCTCAAATGACTTCATGACCACAGATGTCAGAGCCACGGGTCTGTAGTCATTTAGTCCAGTGATCCTAGGTTTCTTGGGGACAGGGATTATGGTAGAGGACTTGAAGCAGGCAGGCACATGACATGCCTGCAGTGAGGAGTTGAAAATGCCAGAAAACACTGGGGCCAGCTCGTTTGCACAGTGTCTGAGTGTTTTAGGTGAAAATCATACATCATCATAGAAATGCCAAAAAATGTCTTAGTGTGGAAATGATATATTTTCTTTATAAATGTTGGCTTTTTTATATTAAATTTTTTTGAGAAAACGTGATTTCAATTAGTTTTAATATTTAAAACAGCAACAGAAACATTAATATTTAATTTTTCTTTATGAATGTTTGAATTTTCCAGGTTGCAACAATGGCAGCTGTTAAAGATCTGCTTCTAGAAACACGGGAGGATTTGAGTGATCAGGATCTCAAGGAGTTCATGTGGTTCCTGCAGTTCACATGTTTTCAGAGGGGCCTTCCACAATTCCCACCGAGTACAAACAGAAAACATATAGTGAACGCGATGGTGCAAACATGTGGCCAACAGTCTGTGGAGGTAACCATTGATGTTTTCAGGGACATGCAGAGAACTGATCTGGTGCAGAGGCTGTCAGAGAGCAGCTCAGGACTCAAAGGTAAGAGAATAATTATCCCTAATAAAAAAAATTATCAAGAGTTGATTCAAAATCTTTGAACCAAGTCACAAAAACTGAACAATGGAAGTTTTTTTGTCTTCCTGAAAGAAGGCAGGAGGATTTTCTTCACTGAAGTGTTTAATAATAGATATTGTTAAATAAAACACAGACATTAATATTAAGATTACAAACGACTAAATTCTTTCCTTACACACTTAATTGTTTTCTGATCATTAACCCTGACGTTAAATAAGTTATGAATGGATTTAAGGTGGACGACAGACACTAGACAGACAATCATTGTGGAGCCTAAAGAGAACAAATGAAGTAATAGATAGATGAGGTGTTGTTCACAGCCGGCACCTTTCTAACTTTGCCAGCATCAGCTTTAAAATCTGTACCTGATCCTGAGAGTTGTTGTTGTGGCGGCTGAAAAGCTGCAGCTGTGTGTGTTTGTAACAGCAACCGAGTGTAAGTATGAATAAAGATTGTGCTGAAAAGCATTAAACTGTGGACGAGTCTGCTGTGGGGATACTACACTTGCTTTTCTCATGGTAACCATGATATTGTAATATTTCTCCCAGAGAAACTTTGTGGATGAATGCTGGGCTGCGCTGAGCCAGAAAGTGAGTAATATCACCTATGACTGTATTTAAATGATGCAGCGTTCACTGAACATGTTCAGTTTAAAAAACTCCTACATGTAGAAAAGATAAACAGAAAGATTAAATTCATCAGGTTGGAATAAATGTTAATCAGGTGTGTAATTATCACTTACATCATTTGCTTGTAACTGTGTCTGGTGTAATCTAAACATTTATGAGACGTTGATGAGATAGAAAAAAAACCTGGAGAAAAGTCGCATTTACCTTTTTTTTCTCAGGTAGAAACGTTGGCGTCTGTTATTGAGCTGATTTTGGAAACCCTGGCTGGTCTGAGTTACTGGGAACTTGAGGTTTTCAAGGAAGTCCTGCGTAAAATTCATTACAAACATTAGTCAGACATCCAAAGAATCATCTACATGAGGACAGACCTGCAGGACACGGTGTTTTTCATGGTCCTGACTTACGGTGAGCGGTCAGTGGAGGAGACCATGGAGGGTTTAAACGAGACGAAGGGGGCTGATCTGGCTCAGAGGCCGTCAGACTGCAGCCCAGAACCCAAAAGTAAGACAACAAAGAGGAAATAAGTTAAATGAACTCTGGTGGTTAAGATGTCTCATAAGTAAAGTTTTTGTCTTTCATAAAAATATTGTAGAGAAAAGACAGATTGTTGTCCAAATCAGAATTTATGAGTGTTCAAGGAACAAAAAAATGACAAAGTGACTCCTTCAGTCTGAGAGACTGAATAACACAAACAGTGTCTATCATGGTTGAGCTTTAAATGTAATGTTGAAGATTATACAACTGTCAGTTGGTAAGTAAGTCTCTTGTGAGTGACTTTGAGCACTTTTCTCCTCAGAGAAACACTCTGTGGATGAACGACGCTCTGCACTGATCCACAAAGTGAGTCATGTCACATCTCTGATTCAGTACAAGACAGCAGGCTGAAAGTCAGAGGACTAAAGTATCATCAGTTCTCATGTTGACTCATTTTTCTCATGATTTCTGCTTTTTTGTGATTATGAGAAATCATACTGAACTTTCTAAAAGAGCTTATTTGGATAAAATGGATAAATAAATAAATGTCCTACAAATTGAATGACTTTTCCAGGTGGCAATGGTGGCAGCTGTGAAACAACTGCTTTTGGAAGCTTCGAATGATTTGAGCTCGAGGAGTTCAAGAGATTCCTGGAGTCAATTTTTATTTGGATGAGTCTGTCATACAAATCACAGAGTCCATCATCAACCAGAGCAGATGTAGTGAATCTGATGGTGGATGAACTTGGTCATCAGTCTGTGGAGGTGACCAGAGAAGTTTTCATGCACATGAACAGAACTGATCTGGTGCAGAAGTTACCAGAGAGCAGCTCAGCATCCAGAGGTAAGACCAACATGCATGAGTGTAAACTCTGTGTCATCAACAGGTTTTTGTGTTGGTGGTGTCATGGTGGTGCAGTGGTTAGCACTGTGTCCTCACAGCATGAAGGTTGTGTGTTTGAGCCTCCTGGTTGGCTGGAACCTTTCTGTGTGGAGTTTGCATGTTCTCCCTGTGCCTGCATGCTTTTCCTCAGAGTGCTCTGGTTTCCAGTCCAAACACATGCTTGTTGGCTTTATTGCTGGTTCTAAATTAAATGTGGGTGTGAAAGGTTGTCTGTCTGTTTAAAACCTGAGGTGGACAGGTGTACCCTCTCTCATTATCACAGCTGGGAACCCCCAGTTACTTTGGTTGGACAGGATGGAGGGTTTCTTTGTTGGGTTCTTATGTCATTTTATTTAGTTTCACATGATTTTCTCTTTTAAATCATCTGTGTCGTCTGAAGGCTGATTCTACTTGGATGTGTGATGATGTTTGAATCCTCAGAGTTGATGGTAAATGTCTTTCCTCCTCAGAGAAACACTCTGTGGATGAACATGGAGCTGCACTGTTGAAGAGAGTGAGTGTGACTTTAACTCAGCTTTTACAAAAAATAGTTTTTAGTATTGATAGAAATGAAATAATGTTTTCTTATGAAACTTGAAGTTTTGCAGTTCATAAAGAGAGTGAAGTAAATATCAAAACCGCCAGCTGTCTCTTCAGTGATTATTCTAAAACATATAAATATTAATGAAGACATCTTTTTTTAATGAATATTTGATATTTCTACTACAGTTTCTCTGGAAATTAAATAAAAATAAATCTTTAAATTGTCCAACAGAGATATTATACAGTAACTTAATACATTGTTTTGGTTTTACAGGAAAAAGAACAGGAAGCTGTCAGACAGATTCTCTTGGAAACACTGAATGAATTTAGTCAAAAGGATCTAAAGAAATTTATTCTGTTGCTGCCGTTCACGTGCTTTAAGATGAGCCTGCCACAAATGGAGAGTTACTGGTGTCAAAACAGAACAGAAGACCTTGTGAATCTGATGGTGGATAAACTTGGTCATCAGTCTGTGGAGGTGACCATGGAGGTTTTAACAGACATGAACAGACCTGATCTGATGCTGAGGCTGTCAGAGAGCAGCTCAGGTGAGACCAAAGTTTAATAAACAGATTTTCATAATTTACAATAAACTTGTTTAAACAACTTCTAATCAACAAACATTAAAATAAACAGGAAACACAACAGACGTCCAAAAGTAACTTTGCATAAATGATCAGAGCTGAATCCAACCTTTCTCTCTGTCTCTGTCTTGTTCTGACATCACTGGTGAGAATATTTGGATTCATCAGCTTTTGATCATCTTAGACGTCACTCAGCTGCACGTCCTGCTGAACATGTTGTTCTGATGTTGAAGCAGCACTGCACAGCATAAAGTGATCAAACAGCAAACATGTGGACAGTTAGAGGATGATTTTATATGTCAGCATAACATCATTCATTTGAATTCTTTGTGTCTCAACAAGGACGAAAAACTGAAAGAAGTTCAGAGCTTGAAGGTTGTCAGAGCCTGACGGTAATCCCTTCCATTCATCCATTTATTGCTAAAGTTTTTCTTTATAAACATGTGTACTTATTGACTAAAGAGACTGTCCTCTGCAGCAGGACTGCAGTGATTGGACTAATCTTGAACCTGAGGTGAACAGTACAGATGCAGACGAGGCTCCAACTTACAGGTAAATCAACTTCCTGAATGCTGCAGCACAGCAAACTGGAACTACAGGAAACAGTTCAGCTTTGGATTTATTCCCAGAGGAAATTCTTCATTTTGCATCCGATTCACATGACTACTCTCTGTGTTTCCATTCACTCTGTTGTTCCTTCATGAGTGTGTATTTAATTCCTGTTTCAGCCTTCAGTCTGCAGCAGGACACTTTGAATGCAGAGTGTCGGGCTTGCGCTGGGTCTGTAAGGGAAAGACCAGCTTTCAGTACCAGTTTAGATCTTGGGAGGGACACATGGAGAGGATGGAGAGCAGACAATACATGCCTGCAGGTCCTCTGATGGACGTCACAGTCACTGCTGGGAAGTTAAATGAAGTTCACCTGCCACACTGGATCTGCATCGGTAAGAGGACATGAAGGAAGACTTTCAGATGTTTGACATTTCTGACAGTGAGCACACAAACTGTTATAAACTGTTCTTCTCACCATGTTTGTGTTGTTGTGTTCTCCTGCAGATGACATCCCTGACATATTGGACACGTTTGCAGTCCTTCACATAGATGACTGTGGAGATGTTGTGGAAAAAGTGTCTGAGGTCACACCAACACATGTCAAGTTAACTGAGCCAAATTTCTCGATGATAGCGGCTCTGATACGTTTCATATTTCCTCCAAAAATCAGCTGTTACATGTTGATGTACTATAAACCCAACACATCGTTCCTCAAACTCCACGTCTACCTGATACGACAGGATCCTGCTCTGGAACAGGTAACTGAACATCTTAATGATGTGAAACAGGACAAGATTCCAAACATTAGGACCGACTGACAAAAGACAAAAGAGACACTGAAAGAAAAATGTGTTTTATATTGAAGCCAATTGTAAAAATGTCTCTATTGCTACAATAAATCTCTTCTGTTTGATTATAGGAAGATTTTTTTAATCATAGTTTTTCTTTTAACATCAGCAGCACCTGTGAGAGTCACTTGGCTGTTAAATCTCTTCACTGTAATCTGGAGATTATTTGGATCCAGACCAGAGTTTATAATATTACATCATACAGACTTCATATAACAAAACTCTGATAAGAAAACTGTTGGGTTTGTGTTTCCACAAGCCCCGCTGTTAAAAGCCCCGCTCGTTAACAACAAAAACAAGACGAACATCTTTTACTTGCTAGCAAGGGAGGCCCCGGCCGGTGTCTCAGAATCTGTGTGTGTGTGTGTGTGTGTGTGTGTGTGTGTGTGTGTGTGTGTGTGTGTGTCTCTCTGTGTGCGTGACTTCCTGATCACAACTGTTTCTAACAATATCCTGGTCATAAAATAGTAATCCCCCACACCCAATATATGGTTCAATTCCTGTATTGGTTCACCGTGCACAACACAGTGAAGCCACAAAAGGGCAGGAAGCTGACCACACAAGAAACAGAATCTTCACAAGGGATGTGTCTACAATAATCCTCCCCCAGCACAGAGTGGCTGAGACAAAGGAATGTCTTGATCCTATAGATTGAACTAACACCTTACAAATTTAAGAAACACAATGACAACATTCAACAATTAGACTTAACATAAACATTAGACACTTGTTATTAACCCGAGAGTTCACAAAGCACCCATGAAGATGCAAAATATTGATCACCTTCACATGGTGATACTCTCCCTCTCAGAGTTTGACACAATATTTCACAACAATCTCTGACTTTATTCTCATTAATGTGACTTTTTCCTCCCTTTTTCTTTTCCAGCAGACCATAATACTCTCTCACAGAAATCTTATTGCTTGGTTATAAATGTCATTTCAAACACAGATGGTGTAAGTTGGTGTAAAGTTAACCCCTATTTTTGATTACTTTGCTTTTTCTTTTTCCTTTTTTTCTTAAACAGGAAATTGCTGAGAAATATCGTGAGAAAAATGATGAGACAAAATCCCATTTGAACTTTAAAAAAATCATAAAGCATCCCCCAGACCAGTACCTGCAAACCGAGCGTCTTTTCAGCCTCAAAGCCGACAACACAAGTGCAAAAATTCAGCCGAAGGTAAAGTTTGTAAAGTTTGTGCTACATGTGGATCGAAACCTTGTTGGCAGAAAACACATCAGGCCTTATTTTAGCCAGAATGACACGGCTGCTCTGAAACATACGTGTGTCTTTGCATTGGCTGAGTCAGTGAGGTGAGGGCCATCACACCAGGGACTATCAGCTGTCTTTGTTAGCACAGCTGCACACACTTTAACACAGCAGTGTTTGATGCTGTATTTCAGTCTTCTTCAGGTGCTGATGATAGTTTTACCTGAAGAACATAAAATAATGGTAAAAGTCAACATTAGTGTTTCAGGAAAATCAAGTTCTGAAGAAAATCCTAAAACTCTTAAGTTCAAACATTGAGTTGCAAAGTAATTATATTAGTGTGCTGCTATTTTTTAAATGGCTCATTTAAATGCCATCACCTTTTCCCAAAATGACCTGATAGATAAGGAAAGTAAGAAGTTGTGTATTTAAAAAGAATAATAATAAAAAAACAAACAAATGTGATTAAACTGAGTAAAAAGGTCTGTAGGTCATTATGTTTTTATTCCAGTTCACATTTTTCTGGTAATTTTGGTTTTAGTTTTAGTTCATTATAAAACTCTTGATGTGAACAAGGTCAAAGGGCAAGTGCTCAGGTCATATTAGAGCATATTTAAAAAACTCAAAGTCTGAGCCTCAACATTGTTTTGACTGAAAATCACTTACATCTGTCTTACTGCATCTAAATAATATCACAAGTCCACAGATAAACTGTCTTTTTATCTTTAGTCTCTTACCTACACTTTGTCCATCAAATATATTTAAATGAGTAGATTTAAAAAGTAAAATGTAAAACTTGGAGGCTCCATTTCTGTACTAATAGCCAGATGTAAGAACCACAACTCTGTGTGTGTGTGTGTGCGTGTGTGTGTGTGTGTGTGTGTGTGTGTGTGTGTGTGTGTGTGTGTGTGTGTGTGTGTGTGTGTGCTCACAGAGGTATTTTAAAGTTCTTTTGTTTTGTTTTTCAAACACAGGAGTTAACCCTCAGATACAATAGGCAAAACTTCTATGAGGTGTACGTTAAGAATCCAGGCAGTGAACTCATACTTACACTGGTGCACACTCACCCAGCTGATGGTGAACCAGCTGATGAGCCACTATGGAAATGTGAAATTCAAGCAGGTCAGTGGTTATTAAGCAATATTACCCACACTGTTACTAATATAAGAAATACTGTATGTCATAAAATGTCAAATGTAAGATGTTTTTTTTCCATCAAACTTAAAAGAGTCTGCAGCAGTTTGGTTGACACGATGTTTCCAAAAGTATTCACTCGCTCATCCACATCCTTTCATTCATGTGTTAAAATCGCTTCCATGGCCTCAGGTGTATAAAATCAGCACTAAGACATGCAGACTCTTCTACAAACATGTGAAAGAATCACTCGTTCTCAGCAGTTCAGTGGTCCTGTGATAGGACGCCACCTGTGCAACAAGTGTCGAGTCGCACATTTTGAAGCCAGTATGATAACCTTATCCCACCAATGCTGTGGACGTCCAGCTTTTCAGATCCAGTTAAGATCCAATCACTCAAAAAGATCCTCTGGAAAAGAGTAGAATTCTTAGAACAGAGTTTATTAAACAGTGTCATATGAACAGCAGAAATCAGTACAATAAACCAGGATGACAGAAAAAGTGAACAAGCAAAGCGAAGCAACCCCAGAGTGTAGAGCCTCAAAGCACAAACAGCACAGACACACAACAGACAGACAGGGAAGAAGCAGCAGAGCGGGGCATATCGACCCTCCTCTTATATGGGATCAGTGACCCCTCCGCCTGCCGTTGGGTACTCTTTCATCCTTTGTTCTTTCTTTTCATCTTCCACGTATGATGCATAACTTTCTGACCCTGCCCCATAACTTTTACATCCATCATTGAATTGGCTCACTTTGTCCGTTTGATGAGAAAACGGCAGTTAACAGTTAATCAATTTGACAATTTTGTCAGGTACGCATGCCAGACGTAAGCTGCTTTCTATGCCGAGTAAAGGTTTTTCTTGCCTTCTGGTGGCTGAGGTGAGAACCAGAATCCCAGCTTCACGCACAGGGGGCAGGTTTGTTTGCCGTATAGGCATCGAAAGGGCTGGACACAGCGTGAGGCGCTACAGATAAACGCAGAGAAAGTGTCCTATGCGCATACTTTAGCAGTGCCAAAGAAACCTTTGTTTGAACCAGTCACCGTTGGCCATAACACAGTCAAAGGTTACTTATTGATCCTAAATAGTACATTTTCAAACAGTATTGATCAGCATGTGTTTGTACAATAAAGGGCACAAACTTCATTAATATTATTGAAGATAATCTTTGACCTAAATATTTGGGTCTTGTGATTTTGAACGAGTAGAAAAAATACTCCAGTATAAGTATATATTTAGTATATAGAAGTACAGCTGACTGTATGTATAATATTTTGTAGCAAGGGAATTTCACCACAGGATTAATGTTGTGGATTTTCTATGATATATATGACATATGTACCTGTACACACTGGACATATACTCACATATGTAATCATATATTAGTGGTATTATAACAAAGAACGACAGCCAATCAGCCACAAAGTGACGGGCCACGTGAAATCACAGAGGCCTCCAACTTTCTGCAGAGTCAGTCGCTACAAACTTCACGTGGCCTTCAGATTAGCTCAACAACAGTGCATAGAGCGTTTCAGAGAATGGGTTCCCATGGCAACCAGCTGCTTGAACACTCGGCTTTATTCAGATGAAACTTTCATATTTAACTCTAATGTCAAGTATCCATATTTTGATTTTTCTTGAATTCCAGATGACCATCCAGAGTCTGGTCAAGCTGAAGGTAAGATATCACACGAAAGGAGCATTTAGACGAACCTTTTACTCAGATTATAAATGAATGATTTTCTTCTTCTTTTTTTGTTTTTTAAGTAGACCAGAGTTTAGTGGAATATCCTTTGGTGTAGTTATTTAATTGTTTTAATTCGGTGGCACTGAGTCTCTAATGTTTCAGTTTGCTGGCATAATGAAAGTTAAAAAGTTTGAACATTTGTTAAGAAATTAAAAACTTTCCTTGTTATTTTTAACAGCTGCAGGATCCTCAGTGGGAGCAGCTGCTGTCAGCTCTCAGTCGGCTGGTAGCTTCATCAATATTACCTGAGTTTAATATAATGAAACGCATAGAAAACTGATCAATACTAACTGTGCTTATGACTAAGATGTTGCTTTAAATTTTAGAGATGATTAAATTGAAACTGAAGCTTTGTCCTGTATGGCATGACCCTGACCTTTGACCTTGAAGTATTGCATACTAAGATGGTGTATTTGATCATCTTCACCCATGTGATTGGAGCAGAATTGGCTGAAATCTTTGGCTTCTATAAGCCTTCAAAACTTTATGGCATCATTGTGAACTGAAAAAATAAACAGTGTGTTGCACATCTCCTTCCATGCTGCTCACATGTCGTATTACTGGATATGGATTTTTGTTTTTTTACTTGATTATGGTTTGACCTTAACCTTTTGGTGTAAGTTTGATGCTTCTTTTCTCTGCTTGCATCTGAGTGTTATCCTCTTGTTTACTCTTAATATCCGACATTTTTATTGTCCTCTTGGATTATTTCAAACATTATAAAGATGCACAGCACACTGAGAATCCATAGCATAGAGCCCAAACATGACATCAATTTACCTGCTGATTGCATCGAACAAACATTTCCACAGAGGGCGTTGGCATGTTTCAATTAGCGATCCTATTATGCACAAATTTAGTACATCCAAACTCAGTTCATCAGTCTTTGTAGTGAAATAATGTCTTTAAACTCCAATAGCGTCACCGTTTGCCTTTACGGCTTAAACAATATTATCACTCACCAGCTTTGATGAACGAGTGATATGTTGATCCAGGCCTCAACATCAAATCTGTCGGGAGTACTCACAGACGATCCAGTAACTTTTATTCGAGTTTGACGGTGATCCTTGAAATCCATATATCCAACATATCCATTAATGAAAGATTATTCCTTTGTCCACGGGCAGGTTTTTTACTTTATGTAGTGGCAATTCCTTTTGTTTGACAAACCAAACATCCCACAATTAAAAGTCCACAAGCCACTGCTGCACTGAGATACTATTTCGTATGCAGGCAAAAGAAGTCCACTGTCAAACTTGAAAGTTGCGTTTTTATGGTTTATTTTATCCAGTTTGGCAATAACAAGATCCATTTTTTTTTTGTTACTTCCTGCTGCTTCTCCTGCTCTGGTAAAAAAAACATAGGCCCACCCCAGTGCATGCTGGTCCTATACCAGTCTCTTTATTTATAGAAACAAAATGGCCCTACAGCTCTTACTGACTAATTTAACAAACATCAAACAAACAAAACACTGAAACAAATATTAACCTACAAATAAACTTGTAAATAAACCCCAAAATATAAATAAACTAACAACAAACTTTAACAAATTTCCAAATAATAAAAAATAAGAACAAATAGCTTCAACAAAAGGTTTGGGGTCTGTTTTACTGTAGAGTATTACTCTAGTAGTAATCACCAGAAATCAGTTTAAGCTGCTGGTGGGGAGACTCGCCTCCCTGTAACTGCCTTTGTCTGCGTGCCTGCCCTTCTGTCTCTAGCAATATAACTAACTGACGAGCCCAACAAATGAAATGATCACTAGTGCAGTCATTAAAAAGTAAAAATGTAGGAAAGCAGAGGAACTACAGTCTGTGTTTCCATTAGACATTTTTATTAGTTTGCTGTTATCATGGCAGATAATCAGAACAATTAATTTATTGAAGTAAATTTTCCTCAAAAACTTAGAGCAACCTTTTATTGATATTATAAATGAATGATTTATTTATTTTTTTTTAAGTAGACCAGAGTTTAGTGGAATATCCTTTGGTGTAGTTGTTTAATTGTTTTAATTCGGTGGCACTGAGTCTCTAATGTTTCAGTTTGCTAGCATAATGAAAGTTAAAAAGTTTGAACATTTGTTAAGAAATTAAAAACTTTCCTTGTTATTTATTAACAGCTGCAGGATCCTCAGTGGGAGCAGCTGCTGTCAGCTCTCTGTCGGCTGGTAGGTTCATCAATATTACCTGTTCTGTGGTTTTATATAATGTGACACATAGAACGCTGATGAATCCTAGTGAACCGTCAATCACACCTTTTTCCCGCCACAATTTTACTTTTCGTTAGCTTACATACTTTGTTCTGTCTTCAAGTTTTCATTCTAAAGGAGGAGCTCTCAGTCTCTCAGCTCTCGGTGGCAGCGAGTCACTAAACTCAATCCTGCTTATATTTCTTTCTTTACAGAGATAAATATAATATTCATGTATTCAGCCCTCTGTGAATCACTTCCTTATCATGCTGGAGGGGTTTGTGAGTCCCAGGCTTTTTCCTGAACAGCTGATTTCCTCCAACAGAGTGATGATGGTTGTGTTGTCTTCTAACTTCATGAAGATTAACAATCTGAACAGCAGCCTGTTTGACAGGAAGTCCAGTATCCAGTTGCACGATGTGTTCCTGAAGACCAGAGTGACGAGTCTGCCAGTCAGCTTCACAAACAGCCTGCTGAGAGAGAGTTTGTTATATTTCACATGTATGAAGAGAGAGTGCAGGGCAGTGAAGACGACATCATCTGTGGCTGTATTCAGCTAGACGACAGTTATTATTAAAGCTAACGCCTACTGGTAGATCAGCCCAGTAAATACTGTGTTTCTGTATTTTTACTGGTTCATCTGTTTCACTTTCAGATGAATCCCAAAGAAGTGGTAAAGTACAAGGTTAGATGTTTCACATGATTTGTGTATAAAAAGAACTGCACTTTGTGTTTGGCTGTGGTGGGTTCCCTTTGGTTGCTGACCTCATATTTGAAGTACTGCAAAATGCCAGAGAATGAATGAATAAGCTCTTGTTCAACAATGGCACCAACCAGCTTTTCCAAATCTACTGATGCTGTTGACTGGACTGTCAAAATGCATAAATCGAGTCAGTTCTATTTTACCACCAGTTTTTAGCACCAGTTAACGAATGTTTTTAGATGTTAAAGAATTCAACAGAACTTGTGGTAAAATACCAAATATAGAACTGTACCACATAGTGCCATTTTCTGTATGAAGCTGCTGGCTCTGTGGACATGAGGACGATCAGTTTGAGATATTCTCAGATATCTATTGTTTGCAGCACTGAACTGGTGTCCCTGACTTGACTGAAGACAGGTGGGATAGAGTTTTATCCTTAATGGGGACGATGTTCAGGAAACTGGAAGTGTCAGCAGGTGTTCTAAGGAGCTCTGAAAGAAAAGCATCTGGACGTCTTTCAGTTTCTTGAAGACGTTTCATCCGAGAAGCTTCTTCAGTTCTAAGAGCGACTGGTGGAGCGTCCCAGATTTTAAGCCCTATGGGAGTGTCCCCAAGAGGGTCGTGGACCCCCTATTGATCCTCTGCCTAATCACATGAGCAGTACTAGAAAAGTTACCATTCCTGGTGCAACTCTGTAAGCCTTAGTCTTCTGCAAGAACAACACATTTCACAGCTGTCTGTGGCTGTTTTATCATGTCATCAATACTTGCATGCAATGTGGCAGCTGGTGGAGAGATGTGATATAAAACTCTACAGAAAGATCCACAGTAAACACTGGAGTGGAGTTTGAATCTGATGCTGAAGAAGATGAGGAGAAAGACGGGGCACTGAAGTGTTCACACTGTGTACACTTCTCTGTCTCGCTCACCTTCCTGTGAACTCATCAAAATAATGCAGAGCAACAAAAACTGCAACCTGGGGCAGTCCTTATTAAGGGTTACTTACTGTGGACTACATCTCAGAGTGTTCATATTTAATATCACTGATGCTGTGATTCTTATATTTACATAACACAATAATATCAGCTGGACAGGAAATGTTTGAAAGGCTGCCTGAATCATTAAAGAAGGGTCTGATGTGATCAGCACCTGGATGTGAGCTGATTGTCAGCAAAGTTTCCTTCACTTTGTCTGGAGTCAGTCTTGGCTGTTGGATCATAGAGAGTGATGGATTCAGGATTTGCTGATTGGGCATTTTGTGACAGAGAAAAGTTGTTTCATTTATTATGTATCATGTATTTATTTTATTACAAAACTTTACAAGTAAAGATAATCTCATTTTTATGTCCTTTCTCAGAGGAAAACACTGTGGACAAACATCTGTCTGCACAGATGCAGAAAGTAAGTAGAACCAAATGATTCTGTCCTCACACCACAGCTTCACTTAATTCATTACTTATACCTGTTATTAAAAAATGATCACGTGTGATGGTTTTGTTTACTTATTAGTTATCCTCTAAGAAGGTTATTATTAAATCACTTTGTTTGTTCCCAGGTGTTAACAGTCCAATCAGACAGAGAGCGGATTATGGAAATATTAGAACATGTGGAAAAGAAGGACCTTAAAAAGTTCAAGTGGCTTTTGGTGGAGCTCAAACCCATCCCAAAGAGCGAACTGGAGGATGCCAACATCTGTGACCTGGTGGATCTGATGTTCGGGGCCTACACCCAACATACTGTGGAGGTGACCAAGGAGGTTTTTAGGAAAATGAACAGGAATGATCTGGTGCAGAAGTTGTCAGACACGAGCTCGAGATCCAAAGGTGAGAAACTAAATGGTGTAATTTATTCCATTAATGTTTTACTGTCAAAACTTTATATATGCACTGTTCTTAAAAACACGCATTTATTTTAAAGTCAGTACATGACTGTAGTATGAACTCAGAGTGATGAGACTTCAGTTTGAAACATGGAGGGTTTGTAATCTAGGAGCAGATTTGAGATTAAACTTTAAAATTCTACCACGAGTTTGAGTAAAATGATGAAAGGAAATCAGTGAATGATCAGTGTAACTGTTAAATGTACAGACTGAATGTCTGATGTTACAGTACTGCAAATACTTAATGATTTCAAAAGTAATATCTTTATATATATTCTTAATCAGTCACCATCTGGTGTGAGCGCACTTTACTTATAAAAATTGGTTTGTTTTTAAAGGAAGTACATACAGACGGGTAGTTTGTTAGAAGCTTCTTCCTGGTTCTCCTGGATTCTGTCCTCTTTATTCCGTCTCTTCCTGTGTTCTCAGACTGACATCAACGTGATGCTGAGATCAGGTCTGTGGGTCTGACCATCTGCTGCAGGACTCTTTATGTCTCTGACTCTCTGTTCGGGCTCGCTGTCCTGCTGCAGGATAGATGCGTCACTCTTAGTCCTGGCGATGGATCAGAATCTGTATTTTAACATTCGTGAGATTCTAAACCTCAAACTCCAGAGTTGCAGCTGTGAACCTGCACAGAGCCTCCATGATGTTTCCCTTTTACCTGCACACACCTGATCCAGACAGCGAGCAAAGCAACATCTGTGTGAATCTACACAGCATGGCTTTGATTTGGTGCTTGCTGCATGAACTGATCAACTCTGATAAATTATTATATTTTCACTGGTGACATGGGGCTAAAAATATGATCAGATTTATCCACATGTTTTCTTTATTAATGTGACAATGTTGGTATCTGTGGCTGTGTGGACGATGAGAGGAAATGTAAAAAGAAATGAATTTGTTTTAGTGGTTTTGTTTGTTTTTTGTTACTCATATGTAGAATGACTGCATCCTGAAGCACGAAGAGATGATTTTACAGTGAGTTCCTATATCTTCTGTCATAGCAGCACATTCAGTTTTTTCTAGCAGTACAGTGTGTGACAGACTTTACAGAGTTCCTGTTGTGCTTTTCTTCGTTCATATTCTTCATACTTCATATAAATATTGTTGTTTGATGCTCATATTGAACATGATCTTTTCCCCTCTTCTTGTGGTCGTTGCTCCGTCTGGAGGAGAAAAGTTTCAGGACCAACTGGGTGAAGGTTTGACGTTACTGAGGATTACAACACGTCTGTTTGTCACATTTTAATCAATGAGAATTTTTTAATTGGATAAACATTTGAGAATTTGATACTGTCATGTATTTGTTTGTTTTGTTTTTTTGCTTTTTTACTAATTATTTTCAAAATATTCTTTTATCTGATATAAAGAACTTTAAACCAATCACTGCCTTGTTTGTCAAAGCTGCTGTACAAATAGCTACAACAGTGATGTCTGTTTACTGTAAGACGGTCATTTTAAAATGTTTTCTTAATTTTAAAAACTAGAATAATCACCTCTGAAGAGCTGTTCAGTCTTTATTGTCTCCGGGGGAAATTTGGCTTCCAGCATCTTTCACAAAAAGAGAAACAACAACAAACAAAGACACATAAGATTCTATTATGAACGATGCAGATGGATCGGTGCTGTGACTGCAGCGATCCAGAGGCTATATTGTCTATCGTAGTGAAGAGAGAGCTGAGCTTTACGGGCGATCGTGGCTCAAGTGTTTGCAGTTCGTCTTGTAATCGGAAGGTTGCCGGTTCGAGCCCCGGCTCTGACTGTCTCGGTCATTTTGTCCTTTGGGCAAGACACTTCACCCGTTGCCTACTGGTGGTGGTCAGAGGGCCCAGTGGTGCCAGTGTCCGGCAGCCTCGCCTCTGCCAGGGCAGCTGTGGCTACAATGTAGCTGCCATCACAAACAGAACCCCGAACAGCCCTGACCCGCTACAATATGCATTGAAACAACAATGTTTAAGAAGCACTTATTTAATCTTTAACAAAGTTAAACACAGTGAAGGTGTTAGGTCATTGTAGAGTAAAAGTATATATTCATCTACGATGAAAATGCTCACATGAAGTACATGAAAACAATGCAGTGAGTTACATTTCACCCCCAAAATGGAGAAGTATCATATTTCATTTTCCACGTATTCCTGGTCAAAAGTAGATTCCTACATTACCAAGAATGCGGCTCAACCAGACAGATGGATGAATGATTTCATGTACATGATATTGAATATGTCAAAAACAAGATTAGAAAGAAAAATCAGCTTATATAGCGTACAGGACAGAACTGGAAGACTCTAAAAGTTGTTTGAAATCAGTGAATGAAGGTGTCACGATGATCTGTGTGGCTGGAAGTGGAATAACATTAGTTTGTTTTTAGCCTGATCTTAGTTTTTGAGAAAAATTAGATCCACATATGAGGACATTCGCTTTAAATTTTGATAGAACAGTGGCAGTATAACATCCTCGTATGTGGATATCAGGCCCTTTTTTATCAGGCAAAATTTTGTATTTTGGCCTAGACGGCCCAAAATGGGATGTCCACATTTAACCTCCTAGGAGGGCAGGCCCTAGGAGGTTAAACCCTATTGGAGTATCCCCCACAAGAGGGGGATACTCCAATAGGGTTTAAATGTTGGACTCTCCAACATTTGACTCTAAAACTGAAAAAGCTTCTCGGATGAGAGTGAAATCTCTTCAAGCAACATCTGGACTTCTCTTCAAGTCCAGATGCTTTTCTTTCCAAGCTCCTTAGACTATAATGACTGAGAATCTTCACAGAAACAGGAGGGAGACACAGCTGGGGACAATGCAGGCATGACGAGGCACGGGGAAGCAACACAGAAAACCCTAATCAAAGACTACGAATATAACAAGAAGATCACAAATCATAATAACCAGAACTAACAGTTCATAACATAAAGCACTGGCTCCGTGACCCAGAGACATGACAGATTGATTGTAAAATATATTTTTAAACCACTCTAGTTGGAATCCTCTTTGGCCGTATTAGAAACTATAGAGCTGAATGTCTGAATCACATGAGCAATACCTGCGAGGCTGCCGTACAGGATATTGTTATGCCGAACAAGAGCAGAGCTCCCTAATAGATCTCCGGCAACATCCTTTTCCAAAGGGGTGGAGAGGCTCTCTGTGACCAGCGCCTCAATGAGGGAGATGTTGGACTCGGTACCGTTGATAAAAATGTGGACCAGTGCAGTGGTGCAGAGAGGAGGTCTGCCTTTATCACAGACTCTCACTACCAGCCGATGTAGCCCACTGTGCTTGCCGGTCACTTCCTGTGCCAGTGTGATCTGCCCATTGTAGGGAGATATTTGAAACAGACCATGTGGATTTCCACCTACACTGAAATAGTCCAGCTCAGCATTGAGCCCAGTGTCAGAGTCCTCAGCCTTCACTGCCTCCACATACGTGCCTGCTGGGGTGAAATATGATAGGTATGTGTAGGAGGAGTTGTCTGGTTTGGTGACATATGGAGCGTTATCATTCTCATCTAAGACACTGATGACCACACTCACGTAGGAGGATCGAGGTGGGTCACCTCCATCCACGGCCTTTAGGCGGAACGTGTAGAAACGTTCCTTCTCACGGTCAAAGGAGATTCTAGACAAGATGATT
Organism: Astatotilapia calliptera; assembly: GCF_964374335.1. Taxonomy (NCBI): domain Eukaryota; kingdom Metazoa; phylum Chordata; class Actinopteri; order Cichliformes; family Cichlidae; genus Astatotilapia; species Astatotilapia calliptera. The sequence goes on along the minus strand of NC_137432.1, from coordinate 36,904,996 downwards.
CCTGTGCCATTTTGGATGAAAAAAATGCCATTTTCCGGTTCCACAAACAGTCTTAGGTGGGAATTTTCATCCTTATCAGCATCTGAGACAGCAACTGCACCAACACGACTGGGTGGAGGCATGTTCTCTGCGGCAGTAAAGCTGTAGCCTTTGAGTATAAACACAGGGTCATTGTCATTTTGATCTTGAACATTTACAATTATTGTGGCAGTGCCGGTTTTACTAGGAACACCCATGTCTGCTGCTGCTACACAGAACACATAACGGTCCATCTCTTCCCGATCCAGCACGGTTCTCACACGAACCTCCCCGGTGTTGGCATCAACTTCAAAGAGCCTTTTGACAAAACGATCAATGATGCTATAGACAAGCTGTCCATTTATGCCAGAATCTGGATCTGTTGCCACAAGATCCAGTAATTTTTGTCCTCTGTAGTTGTTTTCTGGAAAGTCCACCTCAATCGTTGCAGGGGAAAAGTTCGGTGCATTATCATTTACGTCTGTAACTTGGACATTGAGGGAGAGAGTGCTGGACAGAGCTGGGCTTCCAGAATCCGCTGCAACAATTTCAATACTGTAATTTTTAACGCTCTCATAATCCAGCAGGGTCGTTGTCTGCAGGAAGTATTTGCCCTTCTGATCACTCGCGGGCTGGAGCTGAAATGGAACATCACTATCAACTGCGCACGTTACCACAGCATTTTCCCCTTCATCCCAGTCTGACACCTGGACCAGTGCCACTGGTGTACCAACAGGCAGGTCCTCAGAAATCTTAGTCACACCATCCTGGTATTTTACTAAGCCTATACCTTGGATGTTAAGGGTCGGTGCATTGTCATTTTGATCTGTGACATTTATGGTCACCAGAACTTTGGAACTCTTCATCCTGGAACTGGGGTCACGATCTCTGGCCACCACAAACAACTTGAGGATGCTTTCTTCCTCTCGATCCACAAGGCCTTTCACATAGATGATGCCTGTCACACTGTCAATGCGCAGAAGCCTTTGAACAGTCTCTGATACTTGATGAAGGCTGTAGTCCATCTCTCCAATGGCAATGTCTGCATGACTGGCTCTGACCTACAAGGGAGAAAAACATGGGCACTTCATTCAGCCTCACATTGTCCAAGACAAGAACAAAAACCACAAAATTTGCAGGAACCCAGTTTGGAGTTGCATGGCTAGAAGAGAAAAATAACCTACTTAATATTTCTGGAGGTACAAGCAGTCAGCAAAATATTTCACTGGATGTTAGAAGGCCTTTCTGTCTACACAGCTACTTTTATTCTTTTTAATTGCATTCAGTCCGTGCAATTCAAAGAGTGAGTGTTGACTGACAGCATTTGTGCAACGATCATCTGGGATTTACAGTAATGTTTTTTTTTAATGTCATTTAACCTTTAAAACTGGGATGGAGCTCAGGAGAGTTTGCAAAGAAGTCCCTAAAAACACTCCAAAATTAGCACTAAATTACTTGTAATTGTTAAAATAATACAAGTACTAAAATAATAGGAAATAAAAGAATAATAAAATTATAATAAAAAAAATATCTGCCAGTGGGATACAATTATGTACGCCTTGTTTTTTCTTTTAAGCAAAACAACCAAACTTAAGTTATTTGGGTCATGGACATACTGTAGAAATCATTTGACATCATTTATTGATGAATTATTAGCACCAATGTTTTTAAATGAAGTTATTTGTGGACGTGGCACTGCTGCAAGGAACATTTGACACTTGGTAGCTGGATTCAGAGAACATATGGTGCATATGTGATTCAGTCCCTTGATCAAACAGATTGTTTTATTAGTTTATATAAAATGATAATTCTAAATGATCCTGTGTTTGGACTGACCTGCAGCACAGACTGTCCCAGCGGGCTGTTTTCTAAGAGTTCGGCCTCGTAGTGACTTCTGTCAAACTCTGGAGCATTGTCCTGCTGGTGACTCACAGTGACTGACCTGCTCGACCTCAGCAGCTTCCCACGATCTACTCTGATGTTCAGGTGAGTGGGTGAAGAGCTGCAAGACACCAGGATGGTGGCTAGAAACAGCAGAACTTTGCACCTAAGCACCGTCATGTCTCTGCCAGACAGCACTGAAAGAGACAGGAAACAGGTTAAGACTCGTGTTCTGTATTCAGTTCACACAGTGCCAATTAAGACTGTTGCTGTTGCTGGGACAGCATTCTCAAACTCGCAGCCCGGGAGCCACTTGCGGCCCACCCTCACCTCTACTTGTGGCCCGTATATTGACGTTAAGAAATATAATGCAATTTACTTTTTGTTAGTGCATTACGTTTGTTGTTATGTGCACTGTTGAAATAAGTTCTTTTAAAAGTAAAGAATGATTTTATAAAAAGGCAATATGAGCAGAGGAAATAGTTTTGACTAGCAATTAGAAACTAATGTGTACACTTATGTCTGCATTTTTATTTTGTTAAATAAGAACAAAATCAGAGCAGAAGTGCTGCCAGATGCCTGGCCAGAAAGAGAGGAGTAATGTGTTGTTTGTAGTTCAATGAAAGGCTTCAGTTAGTTAAGAGCGAGAAAGAAATGTTCACATTTGCATTTTTGTCTTTTTATACAATAATTTTAATTTTTAAAAAAGAATCAAAACACTACGTTTTCATAAATATTTGTGGGTATTTTCTTGTTCTTTGTTTTTGTACTTTGAAAGTCCAAACTTTAGTTGGTCCTGATTTGTGCTACACAAGCACATGTAATGTACAAACAGGTCTTTCAGTGCCCCCTACTGCCAAATATTCGTAAAAGCAGAGTGAGACAAAGGCTCGCACGAACTTGTTTGGTGTCTGCAAACCGTTAACAGAGAGGCAGTATATGAGGCTGAGGCACAAAGAACACTTCTGGCAGAGGGTTTTGGAAAAAGGGAGTCACAAAAGAGACCATTTCGTTATTTATATGTTACGAGATCCGTTGACTACGGAGTGGTGCGAACATTCACGCCGAGAATCGTAGTTTTTCTTTTCCGCACAAAGATGCAACAACTTCCACACTCACACATCAGGGCAAACAGACAGTAACAGTCCAACAAGTGAAGTTCACCATGAAACAATCAGATGTCCCTAAACGTCAAAACCTTAAAATTATATATTAGGCTATTATTATTATTATTATTATTATTATTATTATTATAAACGGACTATGCGAATATCATCTGTTCACAGCCATTTAGTGACAAAATGAGTTCATTAAAAGAAAAACTGCAGGCGCATTCAATTCCTTCACTGCAGTATCTGTGTGTTGCTTATTCTGGTTTAGAATTTGGCGCCGTTGTTAGCGGTTTTCAATATTTAGCAGGCTGTGTATTTCTATCATACACTGCAACATGGGCTGTGAAATGCTCTTTTTTTCTGGGAATCTCTAAAGTGCTGCAAGAACCACCGACAGGCCTACTGCATCTATGAGAAGCACCGTTGACTTTCTGCTCTGCTGAATGTTGCAATTAAACTCACCCATTTCTGATCAGTCCCTTTAAACTCGGAGCTTTGAGATCAAAGTCAAAGTCAACTTTATTTGTCGATTCTGCCACATGTACAGGACATACAGAGAATAGAAATTGCGTTACTCTCAATCCCTAGATAAATAGCAAATGAACATTTAAATATATTTAAATATAAAAGTGATTAAAAATGCAAGTAAAATAATTAAAAAGTAAAAATTTAAATAAATACAATTTTACATATAACAAGAAAGCTATACAATATACAATATAATGGGTAAGTGACATTGAGTGTAAACCAGGCAGAGTAGTGCAAATAGGCAAATAGTGCAAATGGAGATTTGGTAATGTACGGTAAGAGAAAGTGTAACAACAAAGTCTTATGAGGTAATGGCAGTCCAATGCTCCACAAAGTGACTGGTAACTGGTGCAGGCCAGTGAGTGAGTCAGAGAGTGTGTGTGTTTGTGTGTGTGTGACAGAGTTCAGTGAGACCGTGGAGGAGAGAGGGGAGAGGGGGCAGAATCGGGAGGGAGTTAAGCTTCCTGACAGCCTGATGGATGAAGCTGTCCTTCAGCCTGCTGGTCCTGGCCTGGAGACTCCGCAGTCTCCTCCCCGACGGCAGCAGCTTGAAGAAGCTTTGCATTAGGTGCGTGGGATCAGCCGCTATGCAAAGGGCTTTTTTAGTGAGACGGGTGCTGTAAATGTCCTGGAGGGAGGGGAGAGAGACACCAATGATCCTCTCTGCAGCTCTCACTATGCGTTGGAGGGTTCTATGACAGGACGCATTGCAGGCTCCAAACCACACAGTGATGCAGCTCGACAGGATGCTCTCGATGGTGCCTCTGTAGAAAGTGTACATGATGGGGGCTGGTGCTCCTGCTCTTCTTAGTTTGCGGAGAAAGAAGAGACGCTGCTGTGATTTCTTGGCCAGTGCTGTGGTGTTGTACGTCCAGGAGAGATCCTCTGTGATGTGCACACCCAAGAACTTGGTGCTGCTCACTCTCTCCACAGACGCTCCGTCAATGGTCAGAGGAGCATGTTGGGTGTGCATTCTCCTGAAGTCCACAACAATCTCCTTCGTCTTCTCCACATTCAGAGAGAGATTGTTGTCAGCACACCACGTGGCCAGGCGTCTCACCTCACTTCTGTAGTCGGTCTCATCCCTGTTGCTAATGAGACCCACCACCGTTGTGTCGTCCGCAAACATGGACAAGTTTACAAGCTCGCTCAGAGCTGAAGCCAAAGAAGTCTGGGGTCCACTGCTCTGAAGGAGGGGCAACCTGGGCTTTTTTTTATGCCTCCTTTCTTTTGCTGGCGTCAGCAAGGAGTATTAGGGCCATATTAAGAAAAAATGCATTGAAATGTGGAATTATCCTTGTTGTTTCACGACAAACTGCCACTCCGTCGTACCCTGTACAAAATGCCTTATTTAGACGAGTTAGTGAAACTAATTCACAAGACGTTTTATGCACAAGGATGTAACCATCGATAACCTTGCACCTGTCCATTATTAGACATTTGATTTTGTGTAAATCCACTCTTCTGAGTTTGTGTGTGTTTGCGTCTGATCTTTTCAACGTTTGAATATGTTTGTGTGCTAAACAGGAATAATTTCCTTCCTTGTAGTAAAACGAATTCTGATGTATGCTTTCACTCAGTCAGCGGTTGTCTTGAAACAACAACGGTAATCTCCACTATTTCAACTTAATCTTGAAATTTTCGACATTAAATGATCACTGATAAATATATTTTTAATGTGGTCCTAATACTCCCTCGTAAATATGATTACATGTGGTTGTGAGACAAAAAAAAGTGCTCTTTTGCAAAATTAAGTTGAAAGTATCATTGTACTGAGGTCTGGAAAGTGCAGTTCAATCAAAAAATAATCAAGCAGATTGAGCCTCTTTAATAGACTGATTCACTCTTTGTAGTGTCCAAATACTAAAAAATCATTTGGAACAAAGGGAATAACTTGGCTCATTTTGTGAGCCACATTTCTAATGTAGACGTGTACAGAGTGTAAGCATTAAAAGACCATAAATGATACAGCAACATTCATGTAAAACAAATGTAAAGGTTGGAGGAAGTGGAAAGAAAGGCTCTTGGCTCTTTCAAAGGAAGAGTACCCAGCCACTGGTACAGATATGTGGACGACACCTGCGTCAAAATCAAGACACAGGAAGTGGAATCCTTCACTGCGCACATTAACGCTGTGGATAAGAACATCGGGTTCACCAGGGAAGACACAAAGGACAACTGTTTGCCTTTCCTGGACTGCGCTGTGCACATTGAAGGGAACGGCAAACTCAACATCGAAGTTTACCGGAAGCCCACACACACGGACCAGTACCTCCTCTTTGACTCCCATCACCCTCTGAAACACAAGCTTGGAGTAATCAGGACCCTACACCACCGGGCAGAACATGTTCCCTCTAAGCCTGAAGGAAAAAAGAAGGAACACACACATGTAAAGGAAGCACTCAAAACGTGCGGCTATCCTAAATGGGCGTTCTTAAAGTCAGCAAAGAGGCACAGAAAAGAAGACCAGACACCAGCGAGGGAGGATAAGAAGGACAGACGCAACAACATTGTCATCCCCTATGTAGCCGGTGTATCAGAGAAACTCAGGAGAGTTTTCTCCAAGCATGACATCCCAGTGTATTTCAGACCCAGCAACACGCTCAGAGAGAAACTGGTTCACCCGAAAGACAAAACGCCAAAACACAGACTTAACAATGTGGTGTTTGCTGTACAGTGCAGCGAGGAATGCTCAGACCTCTACATCAGAGAGACCAAACAGCCACTTCACAAGCGCATGGCACAACACAGAAGAGCCACCTCCACAGGACAAGACTCAGCTGTCCATCTGCATCTTAAGGATAAAGGACACACTTTCGAGGATGCCAATGTTCACATTTTGGACAGAGAGGACAGATGGTTTGAAAGAGGAGTGAAAGAAGCATCTATGTCCACTGTGAGCGACCATCTTTGAACAGAGGCGGGGTTTACGACACCAACTCTCTGCCATCTATAACCCAGTTTTGAGATCCCTCCCAGACGCCTTAACGCCCACTCACATCCTGGGCCATCTGACCTCAGGAATTCGCATGATAAGGTGGGGTCAGGTTTCACAATGAACTCACCCGAAACTCTGGCTGATTGGGACCCACACCCAGTTTCACACCTTGGCTCAGGCGATTAGAGGATCATCAGGGGGCCCTTTTGTCCCTCTGTGGGGGGAAACTCCCACTAGGTTTATATCTGGGACTCTCCACCATTTGACCTTAGAACTGAAGAAGCTTCTCGGATGAGAGGTGAAACGTCTTCAAGCAACTTAAAGAAGTCCAGACGCTTTTCTTTGCAAGCTCCTTTGACTATCTGGGATAATAAATTTCATATTGCATGCATATATGTCTACCAATTAAATCTGGCCTGAGGTCTGCCATGTTTTAAATTCAGTTATTTCTCTCAGAAATTTGAGATCAAAATTACGACTGTGTTACCTTTATACTGTCACTAGTTAGTGCAAAAAGCTCAATGGGACATAGAAACCTTTAAATTAAATTCCATCACCTGATATATATTCTCAAATAATATCAAAGCTTTGAAAGCTGTTTACGGTCAGAATTTTTTGAAAACTGTAATTGTAAATAAATTCAAACAATTGAGCTTCTCTCTGTGTTAAACATAAATATAAACAGCGGCTTGGACAAGGCATAGAAGCCAAACAGGTTCTCCAAAACCTGTGTTTGAAGTCTGGGTCTGCTGCTCTAAAAAATTAATATACATAAAGCAAAATGTGTCAAATTAACCAACATGTTAGCTGTAGGGACTGCTGCTGCAGCACCGTCAACAGCAGTACCAGCATAGTAACAAGACCTCACACTCACAGTAGGCGGCTGTTGATAGCACCATCCATGGAGAAGTGCAACTGATAAGAAACCAACAACAACTTCACTAGCCTAATTAAAAAAATGGTTTCAATATCAGTGATCAAAACAAAATTAAATATATACATACTATATATATGTGCATAATATTATATCTTATTTCATTTGTTTGTTTCACTCAGAAAAGCAAAGAACATGTAATCAGTTATGAGGAAACGCATTTCAAAGATGCACAGGTCTCAGTAAAAGAGATATGTGAACAAATGAAGACTGAAGCCGTCGTACTCGACCAGAACAGGGTGCAAACCAGAAAAGAGGCTGATATTGATGGAAATGCGCTGCCTACCGAGATGGAGAGCCTTCCCGAATTCCCCAAAGCAATGATAACTTCCTTGTATCCACAGAACGGAGTTCCAAGCTCGAGTGAATAAATAACTACTTGATATCTTCAGTGGCACAGGAGACGAGTGGACATCATATTTCTTGCAATGATGCAATAAATGACTTTGCCTCTAGAAAAACTAGAAAACAGGTTCAAAGAAGAGGGAGGAGAAAAGTAGAGTTATGTTTGATTCCTAAACCGTGTTTGATATCTTGTTTTGGGAAGCTCAGGTAGATATTATTGGCTCATCATTCAAACCCTTTTTACTGCAGACAGGCACAGTGCAATACTCATTACACTAGAATTTAAAATCTGACATTTTACTTGATGCCAGAGGAGAGTCCTGAGGGTCGTTTTACATTTAAAAATGCAAATTTAAAAATATGTACAGTTTGAATATAGATACAGTCACCTATATAACAAATTCAAATCAGCTGCAACAAAAGGCTAATACACACATTAATGAATCAGTAATTAAGGCCAGTGACATCATGTAAATGATCCTGATTTCATTTTAGGTACTTTAGGTGAAGTCTGATGCTCAAAGCTTTGCAGATTAATTACAAAGTAAGTTGATTGAGGAGGATCGTGACTTTATTTGTTTAGCCAGTTTCAAAGGTCAATTTATTAAATTCTTTTAATTCTTCGAGTTTAATTCTGGTTTATTTTTAAGGACAATAAATGTTTGCTATATATGTTTTACTTTATAGAAGATAATGAAATCTGAAAATAAATTTATGACAGTTTGAGTCATGGATAAAAACATGGCTGATGACATCGTCAGTTCATCTTTAAGTGATACAATTTACATTTTTAATATAAAAAAATTTAAATATCCAAAGTGTTTCATGTAAAATGGATCAATTAAAGGAGAGTCACTGAGGAGCAAAGGCACCACATAGCAGAACAATTTTCCACAAAGAAAAGACATCTCCACCTTTTTAATGTAAACATGTTATGTTCAGGTAGATCGTGTACGTTTGGTCTAAAAATGTGGTTTTTTTTCCCAACACATTTACTTCTTTGAAAGGTCTTCAACGAGAAATTTCTCATTTGCCAAAAGGCTTTCATAGAAGATGTCTTTGCAGGCTGCACTGGCTTTCAGGGGACCACTGTAGAGCTCCCTCATCCTGTCCTGAGAGGTAGGCAGAGCTCTAATTTTGTCATATTGTTCTTGGTCGATAACTTCCTTGTCTTGGAGCTCATCCAAAATGGGTGCGATGTTGCTCACTCTCTGGATCAGCTGGACTCTGTGTTTATCCACAAAATGCTTTCCTGGAGAAAAAAGGAAAGAAATGACAATAAAAGTTTACGGTTGTTTATCATGTGAACATTTTATTAGCTTTATTCTCAGCTTTCATAACAAAATGCTTTAAAAAAATCACACTTATTTCATAATTAAAATTAATTAAATGTTAAAAATAGAACATAAATGATGTCTGTAGGAGCCATATGAGTTGTTCCTTTTTGACTAAGTGGGTTGGTTTAAATGGACTCACTGTATTGGTGCACAGGCGTGTGGGGCGTGTTTCATGGGTGTGGTAGATGATAAATGTGGTTGCACTCACCTGTTTACAGCACCTGATGTTGATGAGCAGAAAGGTAAGGTGAGCATGAGGCAAAACTTTCTGTTGACCGCAGCTTGAATGATTTTGATGTATTTTAACTGGAACTTGATGGTTTATGTATATTTATGCACTAATTGATGCCATAGGCCAAGTTGTAGTTTGGTATAGTAGTTAGTGCAGTTCTTTGTGAGTAGCAGTTATTTGTTTGTGCAGTCTGTGCATTTGTTTAATAGTTAATCCCACGTGCTGATTTGTATATTGGACAGCTGCATGTGGAATAAAAGAAGCAAATGGTACAGAAGTGTATTTTATGCTTTTATTGTTGCACGTCATCTGTATCCTCATGTTTAGCCTGCCACGGCCATAGTTGGAAGAGCCACAACAAATTGTCAACAGAAAAGTTTATAGGTTTTATTGGATTGTTTATATATAGATGAGTTTTATTGGTGAGAGTCTTATGGTTTGCTGTTGCCTTTGTCCACGCAGCTTTTAGATTAAGCCTTTGGCTACACAATACAGATTTCTTTCAGGAGTCTTATTCCCCTGTTAGGTTTCAGCAGTACAGCTGCACAAGGCGTTGTACTGATTTGCTTTCTAGTTATTGTGCATCAGGCGGCTGAAGCCATTGGCTTGGGAGTACCGCCGCAGTTTGTGTTTAAGACAGTTTGTCTTCCTCACAGCTGACGGTATGGAGGTACATAAATACCCACCGCTAGTATGTACAGAAGACTAGGTTGAGTTAGTTAGGTTTAATAGGCAGATAGAGGGGGATATTGCTCCTGTTAATTGTGTGTGTCCAAGGTTGATTGAAGGGAATGTCATCAAGTTGATGTGTTGGGATGAGGCTGTGTGGCATAGGTGCAGTTCAGCGTTTGGATTTTGTAATGTTTTGAAGAAAAATGGAGACACACCAATTAATACAATGTGGTGATGTGGATGGAAAGAAAAGACAGCCGAAATCGACTGCTAAGGCTTTGGAGAATCAGATTGAAAGGCTGCAAACAGAACGTCATACTAAGATTAATAAAATTAAAAAGGTCGTAAAAATTATTAAAGAGTTAAAGCAATCTGAGGATAATGTTTCCACTGTTCAGGCTCAGTTAGAGAATTTGTCTGTTGCTTAATGAGGCAACTCGTCTGCATGAAACCTTGCTTCCTTTGCTTCCTCAAGAAGAGCAAGAGAAACAAACTGCTTGGTTTATAAGTGTGAAAGCACATAATACTGAGTTTGTGGAAGAGATAAAGAAATGGCTTCGTGATGCAAAGGGAAACCCTCAGAGTAAAAATCAGGTGTCTGAGCTTGATTTGCCACATTTAAATCCACCTGGTGTTGAGTCTTCTGATGTATTACCTGCTGGAAATGGTTCTGGTGCTTCTAGGCACACCGGGAATGTTGGTAAAGGTGCTGCGATAGATGATGTTAATCCAAGTGATAGCGTCTCTAATGTTGCAAGCAGAAGTTGTAGGAAAAGTAAATCATCACTCAGTGGCTCAATGGTTTCATCTGCCTTGTCAGCACGCATAATGGCAGAAGCTGACATGGCTGCCCTTCTTGTTCGACAGAGGTTGTTGAAAGAAAAGCATGCTTTGGAAGAACAAGAAACACAGCTTAAGAAAAGAAAGGAGCTGCTTGACTTAGAAACTGAAATAGCAGCTTCAGCAGCAGAGGTGAATGTTTTAAAAGTTTCTGAAATGTCCCGAGTCTCAAGTGCGGTTAATGGTAAATCTGATGGAATGAATTCGTATTTAGAACGAGAGCAGGGGCGTTTGGGCGTTTTAAATCCTAACGCTCCTACGTTCAAACCTGTTACCAGAGCCCCAGGCCCACCAGAGGTGTACGAAGACCCCAAACCTCCCTCCACCCGCTCATGTGTAGTGTTGCTGTGTCCTGTTCTAAAGTGCTTTTAAAACATGGCAGGGCATGGCTTCCTGCCAGAGAGCAGCGAGTGTCAGCACGGCCCCTCTTGAGAACCCTCAATGTTTACATGCATTTAAAATTCAGAGGTGGCGCCAGAGGTGAGGCTGGACGCTGTATAGTGTGTCCACCCCCACAGCCCTATATGTATGTGTGAGTAATGTGGATGTCTAAGTTGTGGAATAACATTTTATGGCCCGCAAGATCATTTTATATAGATTTATTATTATTGTTATGCATGCCCCGGCGATATGGGGTCCTCAGGGACTAGTAAAGCGCTATACAAATACAGGCCATTTACCAATTCAGCAGACGTTTGTCACCAGAGCAAAGCCACAAACTGAAGCTGTTGTGAAAGCAAGTTCTATTGTAGCAGAGGAGCCAAATCAGCCCGGCCATTTACCGAGGGAGAGTTTCTGAAGAGCTGCATGATGAAGCTGTGCAACGTCTTGTGTCCAGACAAAACGCAGATCTTGGCAAATGTGAGCCTGAGCAGAAATACGATTGCTGATCGGGTTGGTGAGATGGCCACTGATTTAAGAACACAGTTGTGTGAAAGAAGCAAAACCTTCATTGCATACTCTCTTGCTGTGGATGAAAGTACAGACATGATGGACATTGCACAGCTGACCATCTTCATCCGTGGAGTGTAAATATTGAACATTAAATCAATGCACGGGACAACGACAGGAAAAGACATGTTTGAAAAGGTATTTCAAAGTGTAACCGACATGAAACTGCCTGGGACAACAGATGGAGCGCTGGTGTTGTGCAGGATGTAGGATCTAGTAAAGATGCAGGAGAACTGTACGGTGAGTTAACAGCATATCACTGCATCACTCACCAGGAAAGGCTGTGTGGTAAAGTCCTAAAAATGGAGCATGTAATGATCACCGTAACACAGACCGTAAATTTGATCTGAGCTAAAGGTTTAAATCAGCGTCGATTTCAGTCTTTTATGTGGGAAATAGATTCAGAGTTTGCTGACATTCCTCATCATACAGAGGTCCGCTGGTGGGCCCGAGCCACCCAAAGAGCTATCCAGTCTAATTGATTACATTATGATTGTCATTCTGCATCTTACTGAATAAAAGCTGAGCTCTGCACAGAGAGGATGAGGGAATATGTTGAGAACAAGTTTTGGTATTTTTAACTATTTACTTACTTGTTGGCTCTGAGCTGCTGTCTGACAGCTGCTGAGTCAGATCTGTCATCTTCATCTCCTTTAAAACCTCCATGGTTTTCTTTACTGACTGTTGGCCATAAGCCTGTAACATTAAAAACACTGTGTCCTGCGGGTCTGCCACCTTCAGCAACCTCCATGGGACGGCTGAGTTATATTTCCTCTTGAGGCCTTTCTTTAAGTCCATGAGCTCGCTGTCACTCAGATTCCCCAGTGTCTCTGAAAGCAGCTGAATGAGAGACTCCATCGTTTCTACCTGGCAAAAACAGAGGTCACATGACAGACATGTGCAATTCAAATGGTTGTTCCACCTCTGATTAACAGAAAATTGTTCAGTTTGTTAAAGGAAGATTCATTTTCAACATGATACTTTTCAAAGCCCGAAAATACAACTTTTCACCTCTGACCCATTTTCAGGCATGAAAGTTGTCTTTTATACTGCCATGACTGAACTTTTGCAATCCTTCTTATCCACTGCAAACCTATTGCAACTATTATATCATGATGAGATGCTGTGGGTGAGGACACGTTCAAGTGCAGCAGTAGAGACACCACAATGTTTGGAGCAGGGGCGATTTTAGCCCATTTTCGGGGGTGCTGAATGAATCAAAGCACCCCCAAAGATTTCTTACTTTTTTTGACAATATTTGCTGTTTGTGTGACACACTGCTAAAAATATAAAAAGCATACAGTACTTGGTTGAGACGTAACATTTTAACAACAAAAGTATAGATAACCCCTCCCCCCTCCCAAAATGGTTTGTTCCAGCTCCCCCCTCCTCTGGCTCTGGCGCTCTTGCTGCCAGAGCGATGGTGGCTGAGACGCAGGGGAGTGGAGGTGTAAGTGCCTGGCTTAAAACAGGACATATTAGCTGCATTTAACCTTCAGTTGCTCTTTATATAGTTAGGTAGGAGTCAGGCCATGTTTCTTTTTAGCTGAAAAACATTACACCAGGCAAGGGCGTAGATTTGGTTTTGGCATTGGTGGGGACGGATGATTCAACCACCGAACCCTGCCCTGTTTCTTTTTTTCCCCTTTTTGTCTTTGCTTCTTGATAAAAGTAGAAGTATACTTGCCTACATATGCTATTCTACATGCTTTTAAACCATTTAAAATCACAACTCATAGTTTTATATGTGAATGATATAATGTTAAATTACTATTAAACAAATGACTAAGTATTTCAGGCTTTAGTTTACTTCAGCCATATTCCATATAAATCAGGTATCATACAAAAATAAAAATGGCTTCAAATACAGTCATGACAATAAAAGAATATGACTTTAAGGACTTAACAACATTACTTCAGTTATAGCACACCAACATCTCTGATACATTAGCACTAAGGGAACACTGAATGACCTGCTGGTTTTTGTCCATAAAACTACTCATCTAAGATTACCACAAAGTAAAAGATCTCTCAGCAAGATTATGCAACATTTTAGGCACTATTGCCCCGATCAAGTCAGTGAGCTGAGATTTTCTATTCTAAACATGAACTACTGTTACAGCAACATGGACTACTGGTGTCCCACACAACTCAATGTCCACTGTGTGAAGCAGCCAAACACAGGCCTGCTCCTCTCGTTAACTGAGATAAACTGCTGGCATGTTTGTTTTACATCTATACTGTCCAGTCTCTCCTGGTGGACACACAGCAGCATTGTTTAATCTCATTTGAGTCATTGTTGACCGTAGCCAACTTTTTAGTCCTCTGAGAGCACTGAAGCTTCTTTCAGCCTCAGTACCTGCGTTTTATCCTCAGATTAAAATTATTATTAAGTGCCTGATGTGCCTCATGTTTGGCCCTGGCTCTTCCCCTCTGACTGCACTAGGACATATTGCCACCTGATAAAATAACACATTGATTTGTGCCATATAAAACGTGAGACGTGTCAATTCAGATTCTTTGTCAAATACACTAATGAATCAATTTACATCAGCAGCCTAACAATTGTCATGATAATAAATACTATTTAATCTACAGCACCAAATCATCAGTCAGTCACCTGTGAGCTCACCTCTCCACCTCTGTCTGAGCTACAACATGGCAGAGCTGCCTCTGTCACCTGATCAATAACAGTGAGACATTCCACATACATGCAGTCACACATGTGCTTCAAATACAGTCATGAACCAACAAGTCATCATCAAATTTCACCTGTGATCTTGTATCACCATTGCTCTCTGAGCTTTGTGTTGGTTCTGCTGTCACCTGACAAATAGGACATACATGACAATAAGAATAAAATGTGGAGCTGCTTCAGTGTTTCTGTGACTTTGTGCAGATCTTGACTGATCAGTAATGTTTGTAGGCTGAGTGCATTTTTAAAACAATGTGTGCAAACTGCACTACAAGGTGGATATTTGCAAAAGCATGACTTCCTCATGACATTTTGTCTCAAAAATTAACCCTATGAATACGTCAGTGCCATTAGGATGTAATTATTGTGTCACCAACATTTTAACGTTAGACATATAATTCTAACAGCCTCTGTAAACTAATACTGTTCGAGGCTGCTGTTTTCTCTGACAGTTTCAATCAAAATTAGAAATGCTGCTCTGAGACTGAGAGAACTAATAGTGCTGCCTGTTGTGCAGTTAGTTTCCAAAACACGTTATTCATGGTTACATACAATTTTAGACTGATGTGGGCCAAAGCCTAGCACAGCCTGTAACGTTATTGTGACGGACACATTTTATGAGTTAATTTGGCTTTAAGTGACTTGCAGGTTTCTTTGAAAAATACTTTCTTATATCCAGGTTCTTCCTTTTTGCTGCCATCCTCCTCTCCTCCTGGCAGCGCAGGCTTGCAGCTGCTAAAACTAAACAGAGCTCCCTGAAAGGCTCAGCCAATCACATTGGCCATATTTGTCACATGAGGTAGGACTCCAGTAGAGAACGTAATTTAACCCTTTCTGCACCGCTGGGTGAATGAGACGCTGACAGATCTTTTTTTTTCTTTTCTTTCTATCGGGTTTGATTTTCTTTACTCGAATAGATCAAATTATTGGTGGGGACATGTCCCTTCCGTCCATGCCAAATCTACGCCCTTGCTCCTTAGACTATCTGGGATAATAAATTTCATATTGCATGCATATATGTCTACCAATTAAATCTGGCCTGAGGTCTGCCATGTTTTAAATTCAGTTATTTCTCTCAGAAATTTGAGATCAAAATTACGACTGTGTTACCTTTATACTGTCACTAGTTAGTGCAAAAAGCTCAATGGGACATAGAAACCTTTAAATTAAATTCCATCACCTGATATATATTCTCAAATAATATCAAAGCTTTGAAAGCTGTTTACGGTCAGAATTTTTTGAAAACTGTAATTGTAAATAAATTCAAACAATTGAGCTTCTCTCTCTGTGTTAAATATAATTCCCCAAAGCAATGATAACTTCATTGTATCCACAGAAGGGAGTTCCAAGCTCGAGTGAATAAATAACTACTTGATATCTTCAGTGGCACAGGAGACGAGTGGACATCATATTTCTTGCAATGATGCAATAAATGACTTTGCCTCTAGAAAAACTAGAAAACAGGTTCAAAGAAGAGGGAGGAGAAAAGTAGAGTTATGTTTGATTCCTAAACCGTGTTTTGGGAAGCTCAGGTAGATATTATTGGCTCATCATTCAAACCCTTTTTACTGCAGACAGGCACAGTGCAATACTCATTACACTAGAATTTAAAATCTGACATTTTACTTGATGCCAGAGGAGAGTCCTGAGGGTCGTTTTACATTTAAAAAATGCAAATTTAAAAATATGTACAGTTTGAATATAGATACAGTCACCTATATAACAAATTCAAATCAGCTGCAACAAAAGGCTAATACACACATTAATGAATCAGTAATTAAGGCCAGTGACATCATGTAAATGATCCTGATTTCATTTTAGGTACTTTAGGTGAAGTCTGATGCTCAAAGCTTTGCAGATTAATTACAAAGTAAGTTGATTGAGGAGCATCGTGACTTTATTTGTTTAGCCAGTTTCAAAGGTCAATTTATTAAATTCTTTTAATTCTTCGAGTTTAATTCTGGTTTATTTTTAAGGACAATAAATGTTTGCTATATATGTTTTACTTTATAGAAGATAATGAAATCTGAAAATAAATTTGACAGTTTGAGTCATGGATAAAAACATGGCTGATGACATCGTCAGTTCATCTTTAAGTGATACAATTTACATTTTTAATATAAAAAAATTTAAATATCCAAAGTGTTTCATGTAAAATGGATCAATTAAAGGAGAGTCACTGAGGAGCAAAGGCACCACATAGCAGAACAATTTTCCACAAAGAAAAGACATCTCCACCTTTTTAATGTAAACATGTTATGTTCAGGTAGATCGTGTACGTTTGGTCTAAAAATGTGTTTTTTTTTCCCAACACATTTACTTCTTTGAAAGGTCTTCAACGAGAAATTTCTCATTTGCCAAAAGGCTTTCATAGAAGATGTCTTTGCAGGCTGCACTGGCTTTCAGGGGACCACTGTAGAGCTCCCTCATCCTGTCCTGAGAGGTAGGCAGAGCTCTAATTTTGTCATATTGTTCTTGGTCGATAACTTCCTTGTATTGGAGCTCATCCAAAATGGGTGCGATGTTGCTCACTCTCTGGATCAGCTGGACTCTGTGTTTATCCACAAAATGCTTTCCTGGAGAAAAAAGGAAAGAAATGACAATAAAAGTTTACGGTTGTTTATCATGTGAAAATTTTATTCACTTTATTCTCAGCTTTCATAACAAAATGCTTTAAAAAAATCACACTTATTTCATAATTAAAATTAATTAAATGTTAAAAATAGAACATAAATGATGTCTGTAGGAGCCATATGAGTTGTTCCTTTTTGACTAAGTGGGTTGGTTTAAATGGACTCACTGTATTGGTGCACAGGCGTGTGGGGCGTGTTTCATGGGTGTGGTAGATGATAAATGTGGTTGCACTCACCTGTTTACAGCACCTGATGTTGATGAGCAGAAAGGTAAGGTGAGCATGAGGCAAAACTTTCTGTTGACCGCAGCTTGAATGATTTTGATGTATTTTAACTGGAACTTGATGGTTTGTGTATTTATGCACTAATTGATGCCATAGGCCAAGTTGTAGTTTGGTATAGTAGTTAGTGCAGTTCTTTGTGAGTAGCAGTTATTTGTTTGTGCAGTCTGTGCATTTGTGTAATAGTTAATCCCACGTGCTGATTTGTATATTGGACAGCTGCATGTGGAATAAAAGAAGCAAATGGTACAGAAGTGTATTTTATGCTTTTATTGTTGCACGTCATCTGTATCCTCATGTTTAGCCTGCCACGGCCATAGTTGGAAGAGCCACAACAAATTGTCAACAGAAAAGTTTATAGGTTTTATTGGATTGTTTATATATAGATGAGTTTTATTGGTGAGAGTCTTATGGTTTGCTGTTGCCTTTGTCCACGCAGCTTTTAGATTAAGCCTTTGGCTACACAATACAGATTTCTTTCAGGAGTCTTATTCCCCTGTTAGGTTTCAGCAGTACAGCTGCACAAGGCGTTGTACTGATTTGCTTTCTAGTTATTGTGCATCAGGCGGCTGAAGCCATTGGCTTGGGAGTACCGCCGCAGTTTGTGTTTAAGACAGTTTGTCTTCCTCACAGCTGACGGTATGGAGGTACATAAATACCCACCGCTAGTATGTACAGAAGACTAGGTTGAGTTAGTTAGGTTTAATAGGCAGAGGGGGATATTGCTCCTGTTAATTGTGTGTGTCCAAGGTTGATTGAAGGGAATGTCATCAAGTTGATGTGTTGGGATGAGGCTGTGTGGCATAGGTGCAGTTCAGCGTTTGGATTTTGTAATGTTTTGAAGAAAAATGGAGACACACCAATTAATACAATGTGGTGATGTGGATGGAAAGAAAAGACAGCCGAAATCGACTGCTAAGGCTTTGGAGAATCAGATTGAAAGGCTGCAAACAGAACGTCATACTAAGATTAATAAAATTAAAAAGGTCGTAAAAATTATTAAAGAGTTAAAGCAATCTGAGGATAATGTTTCCACTGTTCAGGCTCAGTTAGAGAATTTGTCTGTGTTGCTTAATGAGGCAACTCGTCTGCATGAAACCTTGCTTCCTTTGCTTCCTCAAGAAGAGCAAGAGAAACAAACTGCTTGGTTTATAAGTGTGAAAGCACATAATACTGAGTTTGTGGAAGAGATAAAGAAATGGCTTCGTGATGCAAAGGGAAACCCTCAGAGCAAAAATCAGGTGTCTGAGCTTGATTTGCCACATTTAAATCCACCTGGTGTTGAGTCTTCTGATGTATTACCTGCTGGAAATGGTTCTGGTGCTTCTAGGCACACCGGGAATGTTGGTAAAGGTGCTGCGATAGATGATGTTAATCCAAGTGATAGCGTCTCTAATGTTGCAAGCAGAAGTTGTAGGAAAAGTAAATCATCACTCAGTGGCTCAATGGTTTCATCTGCCTTGTCAGCACGCATAATGGCAGAAGCTGACATGGCTGCCCTTCTTGTTCGACAGAGGTTGTTGAAAGAAAAGCATGCTTTGGAAGAACAAGAAACACAGCTTAAGAAAAGAAAGGAGCTGCTTGACTTAGAAACTGAAATGGCAGCTTCAGCAGCAGAGGTGAATGTTTTAAAAGTTTCTGAAATGTCCCGAGTCTCAAGTGCGGTTAATGGTAAATCTGATGGAATGAATTCGTATTTAGAACGAGAGCAGGGGCGTTTGGGCGTTTTAAATCCTAACGCTCCTACGTTCAAACCTGTTACCAGAGCCCCAGGCCCACCAGAGGTGTACGAAGACCCCGAACCTCCCTCCACCCGCTCATGTGTAGTGTTGCTGTGTCCTGTTCTAAAGTGCTTTTAAAACATGGCAGGGCATGGCTTCCTGCCAGAGAGCAGCGAGTGTCAGCACGGCCCCTCTTGAGAACCCTCAATGTTTACATGCATTTAAAATTCAGAGGTGGCGCCAGAGGTGAGGCTGGACGCTGTATAGTGTGTCCACCCCCACAGCCCTATATGTATGTGTGAGTAATGTGGATGTCTAAGTTGTGGAATAACATTTTATGGCCCGCAAGATCATTTTATATAGATTTATTATTATTGTTATGCATGCCCCGGCGATATGGGGTCCTCAGGGACTAGTAAAGCGCTATACAAATACAGGCCATTTACCAATTCAGCAGACGAAGCTGAAGCTGTTGTGAAAGCAAGTTCTATTGTAGCAGAGGAGACAAATCAGCCCGGCCATTTACCGAGGGAGAGTTTCTGAAGAGCTGCATGATGAAGCTGTGCGACGTCTTGTGTCCAGACAAAACGCAGATCTTGGCAAATGTGAGCCTGAGCAGAAATACGATTGCTGATCGGGTTGGTGAGATGGCCACTGATTTAAGAACACAGTTGTGTGAAAGAAGCAAAACCTTCATTGCATACTCTCTTGCTGTGGATGAAAGTACAGACATGATGGACATTGCACAGCTGACCATCTTCATCCATGGAGTGTAAATATTGAACATTAAATCAATGCACGGGACAACGACAGGAAAAGACATGTTTGAAAAGGTATTTCAAAGTGTAACCGACATGAAACTGCCTGGGACAACAGATGGAGCGCTGGTGTTGTGCAGGATGTAGGATCTAGTAAAGATGCAGGAGAACTGTACGGTGAGTTAACAGCATATCACTGCATCACACACCAGGAAAGGCTGTGTGGTAAAGTCCTAAAAATGGAGCATGTAATGATCACCGTAACACAGACCGTAAATTTGATCTGAGCTAAAGGTTTAAATCAGCGTCGATTTCAGTCTTTTATGTGGGAAATAGATTCAGAGTTTGTTAACATTCCTCATCATACAGAGGTCCGCTGGCTGAGTTGGGGAAAAGTTCTCAACAGAGTTTGAGCTCAGCAAGGAAACCTGTCAGTTCATGGACATGGCATGTATGATGCGGTGGAGGCATTTCAAGTGAAGCTGTCACAAATGCACCAGTGCAACCTGCCTCACTTTCCCTGTTGCCGAGTAATGTTGAACAAAGTCGGCGCACTTTGCTCGTCTACATGCGGCTCCAACCTTGTGTTTGCTTTCATTTATTTTTTCTGGGTTTTTTGGCAGCATGTTCATATTTCTAATTTGCATAATTTTGACAGGATATATTTTTATGGAGAGCAAAATATAAAATAAATAAAATACAAAGTTAGTTTATTTTTTTAAGTGCATTTATTCTGGAATAATTATTAACAACAGAGTAAACGTTCGTAGCCTGTATGATGTCACCAGGTCCAAATTATAACCAGTGTTTTAAATCCGCCCACTATGATATTAAAGCATAAAACAAAGAGTCTGATATTTCTTATGTTTACATCAGAAACAAAAGGCCAAAAGGCTTTCATAGAAGATGTCTTTGCAGGCTGCACTGGCTTTCAGGGGACCACTGTAGAGCTCCCTCATCCTGTCCTGAGAGGTAGGCAGAGCTCTAATTTTGTCATATTGTTCTTGGTCGATAACTTCCTTGTATTGGAGCTCATCCAAAATGGGTGCGATGTTGCTCACTCTCTGGATCAGCTGGACTCTGTGTTTATCCACAAAATGCTTTCCTGGAGAAAAAAGGAAAGAAATACAATAAAAGTTTACAGTTGTTTATCATGTGAAAATTTTATTCACTTTATTCTCAGCTTTCATAACAAAATGCTTTAAAAAAAATCACACTTATTTCATAATTAAAATTAATTAAATGTTAAAAATAGAACATAAATGATGTCTTTCACTTTTTTCATCCAGACATTGAAACATTATTGTGTTTCCTGAATTTCCAAGAGTCAAGTTAATGTTGCAGTTTCCTCTTTTATTACAGAGAATCTAGTGAGCTGGTTTCACTCGCTGCTGGATGCTTCATTCACATCTTTTAGCCGACTTTCAGAGGGTACTTCACGTGATCTTGGTTGTCAGCCATGGGGGGTCCAGGTTTTTTTAGACAGACAGACCCATCATGATGAGCCCCCACAGATTTTTGTCTCAGCCCAGACCTGTCCTGGGTTTTTAGCAGCAGCACTCCTGACTTTGGGAATGGTTGCTTTAGTTGTTGTTTTTGGATTGTGCAGAACAGACTGTGGTGCTCATGGTCAAGGTTACATCAAGGGCAGCAAACACCAAATTAAATTTAAGGTAATGATACTGAATTCCACCTTAACAGCAGCTTCATTCTTCATACTAAAGAACACTGAGGCAATCGTTGATTCAGTGCCATATAAATAAAATTGAATTGAACTGATTGAATTGAATTGGAAATCAGCCATCACAGCTCATGGAACATCTGCTTATAAGCCTGCTGAGTTCAGTTGGCTAAATCCACAAATAGTAGCAGCGTCGGTCAGCTGATCATAACCTTTACACAGAAGCCACCTGTGCTCACAAGAGAAATTATTATGATTTATTTTTGAGTGATTTCTGTCCTCATGCTGCAGCACCACAGCCGAACTTAGGGTTTAGTGATGTGTCATTCACAAACGAGCCGACACAAAGAGCTCATTCTTTGTAGCAAATGACAAAAGCCGACTCTTCAGCCTCAACCACTCAGCCCTGCCGAGAATCCATGCAACCAGCAGCTTTGATGGGCACACCGTGTGACCAATGGCATGCAGGGACAGATAAGGATCAGACAGTTATGTGAATAAAGGAACGGGGCGAACAGCGAGTGTAGTGGTACGGACCAGGTACTCAGAGCACCACAGAAAAGTGAAGAAACAAGCAAAAATGGAAAAGGAGCAGCATCTGGCTGCATTTCATTGATTTTGGAGACCAAACAGCTGAGAGCAGACTCTTTAAAATCAGGAGCTGGCTAAAATGATACTACTTTTTAGACTGCAGGAACACCACAAAGCACGTCACCAAAGTCTCAAAGACTTGTGTAGCAGCCATAATTGAATGTATTGAATTTTGATGATCACTGGGTTTTTATTTGTTTGGTTGTTATGGGAGTCACGTGGGTGCTAGCGGTGACATAGATGGGCGTTGTCAGTCTGTCATTCACTGGTTTTGATTTTGACAGAGAGGAGGGCTGGGTAGCCGTAGTTTTTGTTGACCGCTGCACAACATGTTTCGCTTCGTTATATTAGAGCCTGTGACGTTGTAAGAGTCTGAATCAGGAGCCGATGACATTACTCTGTAAACTCTCAAAGCACTTTAATAAACAAGCAAACAATTCCACCTCTCGCATTATTGCGTAAAGTTGACAGCGCGTCAGGCAAATAGGCAGGCTTCATCCCCGGCCTCTAGCGACTGTGGAAGTCGCTACAACTTGTTTTCATTTCTGTGCCTCACAGTGCACACATCTTTTTTTTTTTTTTTTTCATTACTCTTGACCTCAGGCTAAGTTATAGTTTGAGTCAGGATCAGTTACAGGGAGAGGACTTCATGCTGCACCTACCGTCTGCCATTGTACATCCACCAGATGCTGCAGCTGGAACAAGCAGAGGGGAAAAACTATTGATTAATACTGATGATGATGATGTTTTACACTGATAGAATATAAACAACTTCCTTCTGTCCACAGGATGAAGGGCTGCTCAGATTTAAAACTGTGCACCTTATTTGTTTCCAGTTGGTTGAAAACAATAAACGATGGGCTGATGCACCAGAAAACATTAAAACCAACTAAATCATGGCTCTTCTTTAGGTTATTAATATTTGGCTCCACTGGACATACATAGATAAGCTCATTTCAGGATTAGGTTATCTTATCTTTTCTTTATTTTATTCGATCTATTGCTAATAAAACATTGCTAATAAAAACAGCACGCTGCCCTAGTAACCAATGTGCTGATTACAACTGTGAGAATAGCTGAGAAAATGTTCCCCCTTCAGACAGACTTTTTTTAAACAGTTTTGCTTCCGTTTTAAACTTTATTTGTTGTACAGATGTGCGGATACGTCAGCGGTCCTTCCAGTAGTTGCTCATTATTAGGTTTCGCTCCGTACGATACAATAATCTAACACTCAGTCTTCAAACCCTGACACCGAGCTAGCGCAGCGGTTTGTGTCGGGTTTAAAATATGAATCTAATCGCAGATTCTTACCTCTGCGCTGCTGTCGATTTGTTTCAGGATCTCCAGAACCACCGAAGCGCCTCCTCCGCGGTAAAGTCTGTGACCTCTTCCCTTCTACTTCCTCGTTTTTTAACATTACGCGCGCCTTTTTCACGTTTTCTCTGCAGTCCAGAAGCAGATGATTTCAGACCATATGTTGTGCCAGAGTGATTCATTCAGTGTTTCGTTTTTTAGGTACTTTGGGTGAAGTTTGATGCTCAAATCTTCACAGATTAAGTTGATTAAGGAGTTGAAAGTGTTTGTTTAGCCACTTTGAAAACTTCCTAAGACCCGAGCGCTTGATTGGGACGTGATGAATGTGAAAACAAAGAATTATCTTTTTACCTAATTTTGCTCTACAATGGCCTGATATTCACATATGAGCACATTCGTTTTAGATTTCGATAGAACAGTGGCAGTATAACGTCCCCGTAAGTGGATATCAGGCCCTTGTAGAGCAAAATTTAGTAGTGTGGTCGAGACAACCCAAAATGGGATGTCCGCATATCTGGACAACAAATGCAAAACATCATTTAAAATCTTGTGCAGAAATTGTTCCCAGTGTTTTACCATCATATTTTTTGAATGAATATTCTGATTTTCTGCCTCCCCCGTCCCTCCATAATGTACACTGCATTATTATTTGAATAAATCATTTGATAAAAATGAAGATTTTATTTCAAAGATTAAATTATAAAACGTTTTAATTAATCATCAAAATGAACAAGAAAAACATGAGTTTAATTTTGGTTTATTTTTTTAAGGACAGTAAATCTTTGTCACTATGTTTCAAGTTACAATAAGATGATGACATTGAAAAAGAGATTAATGAGGCTTTGGATGATTTATGGATAAAACTCATTCACAGCTTCACGGCCCCGAGGATTCATAGTAATGAGAAAGGTACCCCTCTGCGTCCTTATGAACGCTCAGGATTCTTAATTGAAGCACTCCCCTTTTTATTCTCTTCGCGGCCCTAACCCTAGCATTAACCATCACCTTACATTTATCAATTTCAACCCGCTCTCACGCCTGGGAACGAGCAACATAGCGACGATTTGTCACATATATGTTACGTTTTGGGATGAGAACGTGTTTGGATAAAAACATGGCTGATGACATCGCTGATTCATTTTTAACATATATAACATTTACATTTTTTAATATAAAACTTTCAAATATCCATAGTTTTTCCTGTAAAATGGATCAATTAAAGGAGCCACTGAGGAGCAAATGCAACACATAGAACAGTTTTTACAAAAATGTAAGTGTAAAATAAAACCCCCACAAAGAAAAGGCATCTAAACCTTTTTAATGTAATCATGTTATGTTCTGGTAGATATTGGTAGATCTATATTTGGTCTAAAAACTGTTTTTTCAACACATTTAATCCTTTTCACTGAGCTCTTTAACGAGAAATTTCTCATTTGCCAAAAGGATGTCATAGAAGATCTTTTTGCAGGCTGCAGCTTGCAGGGGACCACTGTAGAGCTCCCTCATCTTGTCCTGAGTGGTAGACAGAGCTCTAATTCTGGTATAAGTTTCTTGGTCGATAACTTCATTGTCTAGGAGCTCATCCAAAATGGGTGCGATGTTGCTCACTCTCTTGGTCAGCTCGACTCTGTGTTTGTCCACAAAGTCCTTGTCTGGAGAAAGAAAAGGAAAGAAATTTAAAAAAAAAAAGTTAAGGGTTGTTTATCATCTGAAGTTTTTATTCACTTTATTCTCAGCTTTCATAACAAAATGCTTTAAAAAAATCACATTTATTTCATAATTAAAATTCATTAAATGTTAAAAACACATTCGTTCCTTTTGGTCGACTATTTAAAAAGAACATAAATGACATCTTTCCTTTTTTCATCCAGACATTTAAAGATTATTGTATCTAGTTAATGTTGCAGTCTTCTCTTTTATTATCAGGAATTGAGGAGCTGCATGAGAGTGCATCTGCTTGGCAGTTTCAAGGCCTCGGGCACAAAGGTGAGAAGTAACGAAGTACAAATACAAATGTATTTTACCCGAGTCTTATTTTTTCTGACTACTTTTTACTTTTACTCCCTGCCTTTATAAACAAATATCTGTACTTTCTACTTCTCACATTTTCTAAACCGGCTCGTTACTTTTGCTTTAACGCATTTTAGTCGAGTTATTATTTCGTCACTGCCAGCCTCCAAACATCCAAACGATTTAAACCTGAAGAGAAACACGTGGTAGGCGGTCCTGTTCGATTATCATTCACCAGAGGATGGTGAATGATAAAAAGAGAAAGTGCGACTGCCTCCGTCAAGAGCCAAGAAAGAGATACAGACAAAGGCAGTTACAGGGAGGCGAGTCTCCCCACCAGCAGCTTAATTTCTGGTGATTACTACTAGGGTAATACTCTACAGTAAAACAGACCCCAAACCTTTAAACCAGTCCAGTATCTCCTGTATAAGGGGTCATCTCAGCTCTAACACAACATAAATACTTATTATATATATATATATGTAATATATGTAATTCTCTAACCTGCAACGTGGCCAGAAACTGGATGACACGTTTAATGTAAGAAAAATTGGAATATGGACGCTTGATGTCATTGTTTGATGCATCAGAGTTTAATAATGAGCTGTGTCATCTGATTAAACAGGTGTAGCCGTCATGTCTGAGATTTGGTTTCAGACCATTTCAATGCAATTTCAGAATAATGTTGAAAAATATGTTTTGAAATCTGGAATAAGCTACGTTCAACTGCGCCCTGCCATACGGCTCACTGCAGATGTTTGATTTGGCAGTTTTACAGCCGATACCCTTCCTGACATAACACAAAGGGGGATTTGTGCCTCTGACTGGAATCAAACCAGCATCCTTTCCTCTCCAAGTAAACCATACTTCTGTTCTATGGAGCTCTTTTCTAAAACCTTTCTGTAATAAATGGTGCCATTTTGTTTCTTATCACAAGCTGATACCTAACAGCATCAGCTGTCACGATCCTGGGTCATTTGACCCAGCATTTTGAGTTTTCCTGTGTTTTTGTCATTTTGTATTATGGTTTGTGTTCAAGTTCACTTAGTGTTCTATGGCACCGGTCCCCAACCTTTTTTGCGCCACGGACCGGTTTATGCCCGACAATATTTTCACGGACCGGCCTTTAAGGTGTCGCGGATAAATACAACAAAATAAAACCAGTACCGGTACCAAAAAAAAAAATTTATTCATAACACACGTGAAAAGACCCAGGAAAACAGAGTTAACGATAAAAACGATAACAAAATAACGCTGAAAACCGACAAAAACCCTGAAAACCAGACATTTCACACCTGAGCCGGGTCCGAGGCCCGGGGGTTGGGGACCGCTGTCCTATGGTGCCTAGTTATCCTGTTTTTAGTTTCTACCCTGTTTAGTTCCTTGATTATTTAGTAGTTACTCCTTGTGTCGTTGCCCTCTCTGTGTCAGTTTATGTGTTTGTTCTCCTGCCTTGTTTTCCCTCCTTGTGTTTTTTTATGGATTGTCAAAATTCACAACAATATGCTAACTAAGCTTTTAACCTGGACCTTTATTGTCAACTTTGATCTTGGGCGCCAACAATGAAGGTCAAGGTCAAACCATAATCACGTAAAAAAACAACATATCCAGTAATAGGTCATATGAGAGGGCATGGTAAGGGATGTACAGCACACTTTGTATTTTTTCAGTTCACAATGATGCCATAAAGTTTTGACAGCTTATAGAAGCCAAAGTTTTCAGCCAATTCTGCTCCAATCACATGGGTAAAGATAATTAAATACACCATCTTAGTATGTAATATCTCAAGGTCAAAGGTCACAGGTCAGGGTCCCACGATATAGGAAAAAGCTTTAGTTTCTATTTAATCATCTCAAAAATTTAAAGCAACATATTAGTCATTGTGGAACATCAACACTTTCTTCGTTTGAGCTCTTTAACACAAAAAGGTTAATAAACTAGACTAGATTTCCATATTAACAATGCTGACATCAGCATGTTGTAGTAACAGCTGAGGTAGATATGTTTAATAAAAACAGGCTGATGTCATCATGTTGTGACAAAAACATCATAAACATCAAACTTTTAGTACAGCCCTTGCTCTTAGGGGGAGTTGTGCTCTCTGAGTGCGCCTGCTTACTGTGCAGTGTCTACACTTGGGTCCTCTTGTCAACAACTGCAACAAAATCCTTTAATAAGAAGACAGCAGAGTTGATATATGTTACCATTACCTGAAGTACTGACACCAGATGCTCCCCTTGAAGCTCCTGAAGCTGTAAAGACATTTTTTTAATTGTGTGTTAAATGCACCAATTTAATTAATTTTCATTACAAACAAAGAAACAGATCAAATTGTCTAATATAGACACATTTGCCCTTAACTCACTCTTCTTAGTTTTAAATGACTCACTGCTGATCTGTTTAATTCACTCAGTGTCTGAAAAGTCTGTTTGTCATTACAGACGAGCTTCTAAACTGAACAGTCACTGATGCCAGGAATGTTTTAGCAGGACCAACACAGTACAAACTATTATGTTAAACAGCATTCGACTTAACTCTACGAGTTAAAGCTACAGCAACACATTTTATGTTATGAGTGAAAGCAAAGAATTAGTTTGAATACTCTTTAAGTGTATTTTCTTACCTTCAACATAACCAGACATGGGATAGTCATCTGGAATTAAAGGAAAATCAAAATATGAGTGTTTGATATTGTTGTTTGATGTGCTGCATTCAGGGACCAAAGATTATGAAATAGCAGAGAAACAACACGTTCACATTGCTGTTGCTCTTCAATTTGCAGTCGTCAAATAAAAGGATGAAAGTTTTCCATTACACTTTGTGTACATTGTATTATTTAACAGAATAACTAACCTTGATGAACATCACATGTCCAGACTGGTTCATCATTATTTGAGTGCAGGAGTGTAAGCCTGAGTTTTCTGTCTGGATTCTCAATGAACACTTCATAGAAGTTTATCCTGTTATATCTGAAGGTTAACTCCTGTGGGGAAAAGTGTAAAAAAAAAAACACACACACACACACACACACACACACACACACACACACACACACACACACACACACACACACAGTAATTTCAAACGTGATGTTCAAAGGTTTGCAATATTTCAAACAGCTCAACAAACACGTCCATATTGTTTCTGTGCAGAGTGAATTACAATCTGTCTGCTCGTCCTTTTTACATTTGTATTCATCACTGACTCTGTACGTGATGTGTTGCTGAAGCTATCCAGTTATTTCATATTCCAGAAAGCTCATCACTGTTCATCACACTGCTGCCCTTCTGACCCGGCCCCAGATAAGTAGAAGAAAAAGCATGGATAGATGTATGTAAAATACATATTTTGTGCAGCTTTTAACCCACTAAACAATTTTCATGGTTTAGTGGGTTAAAAATACATGCTTTGGTTATAAAAGTGTTTGAAGATTGTGGTGATAACGTGGTAATAGCTCAGGTGGCAGAGCAGGTCAGCCACTAATCAGAAGGTCGGTGGCTCGATCCCAGGCTGCCTCCTGACTGCATGCCAAATATCCTTGGGCGAGATACTAACCCCATGTTTGCCTACTGGTGGTGGTCAGAGGGCCCGGTGGCGCCAGTGTCCGGCAGCCTCGCCTCTGTCAGTGCGCCCCAGGGCAGCTGTGGCTACAATGTAGCTGCCATCACCAGTGTGTGAATGTGTGTGTGAATGACTGAATGTAGTGTAAAGCGCTTTGGGGTCCTTAGGGACTAAGTAAAGCGCTATACAAATGCAGGCCATTTACCATAATGTAAGAACAGCAGAAAGCGTTCTTAAAAACAAGCTTCGGACATGACTGAAATGTTTGAGTAGAGGTTTATCCACACATACAATGAGGGGCTAGATCTCCTCAGCAGAGCTTTTTACAAACTGTACCTGTGGTTGAATTTCTGCTGTTTCCATGTCGGCTCTGAGGCTGAAAGTACGCTCAGGTTGCAGGTACTTGTCTGGGTGTGGTTTTTTTGATTCTTTTGTATCCATCTGAGGATTCTTCCTTGTCTATTCCCTGTTATCAGATGATATCAGTCATCAGCAGCTGAAGATTTTAAAATTCAGTTTGGATTTAAAATCGCAAAATAAATTCATGATGAACTCTTAGGATAATGATCATTTTAACTTATTACACTTTTATCATTGAGTTTGCAGTCAGTATGATGTCATATTTAAAAATAATGGTCAGTGTGCCCAGATAATATTTTTCACCTTGTGTCTAGTATAAAATATAAAAGCAATCGTACTGTGACTTTCTTTGCCTGCACTGATCCTAATACATTGAATCTGTTCAGTTACCTGTTCCAGAGCAGGATCCTGTCGGATTGGATAGACGTGGAGTTTAAGAAATGATGTGTTGGGTTTATAGTACATCAACGTGTAACAGCTGATTTTCAAAGGAAAGAATAAACGTATCAGAGCCCCTATTAGAGAGAAATGTGGTTCAGTTAACTTGACATGTGTTGGTGTGACCTCAGACACTTTTTCCACAACATCTCCACAGTCATCTATGTGGACGACTGCAAACGTGTCCAATATGTCAGGGATGTCATCTGCAGGAGAACACAACAACACAAACATGGTGAGAAGAACAGTTTATAACAGTTTGTGCGCTCACTGTCAGAAATGTCAAACATCTGAAAGTCTTCCTTCATGTCCTCTTACCGATGCAGATCCAGTGTGGCAGGTGAACTTCATTTAACTTCCCAGCAGTGACTGTGACGTCCATCAGAGGACCTGCAGGCATGTATTGTCTGCTCTCCATCCTCTCCATGTGTCCCTCCCAAGATCTAAACTGGTACTGAAAGCTGGTCTTTCCCTTACAGACCCAGCGCAAGCCCGACACTCTGCATTCAAAGTGTCCTGCTGCAGACTGAAGGCTGAAACAGGAATTAAATACACACTCATGAAGGAACAACAGAGTGAATGGAAACACAGAGAGTAGTCGTGTGAATCGGATGCAAAATGAAGAATTTCCTCTGGGAATAAATCCAAAGCTGAACTGTTTCCTGTAGTTCCAGTTTGCTGTGCTGCAGCATTCAGGAAGTTGATTTACCTGTAAGTTGGAGCCTCGTCTGCATCTGTACTGTTCACCTCAGGTTCAAGTTTAGTCCAATCACTGCAGTCCTGCTGCAGAGGACAGTCTCTTTAGTCAATAAGTACACATGTTTATAAAGAAAGAAACTTTAGCAATAAATGGATGAATGGAAGGGATTACCGTCAGGCTCTGACAACCTTCAAGCTCTGAACTTCTTTCAGTTTTTCGTCCTTGTTGAGACACAAAGAATTCAAATGAATGATGTTATGCTGACATATAAAATCATCCTCTAACTGTCCACATGTTTGCTGTTTGATCACTTTATGCTGTGCAGTGCTGCTTCAACATCAGAACAACATGTTCAGCAGGACGTGCAGCTGAGTGACGTCTAAGATGATCAAAAGCTGATGAATTCAAATATTCTCACCAGTGATGTCAGAACAAGACAGAGACAGAGAGAAAGGTTGGATTCAGCTCTGATGATTTATGCAAAGTTATTTTTGTACGTCTGTTGTTTCCTGTTTATTTTAATGTTTGTTGATTAGAAGTTGTTTAAACAAGTTTATTGTAAATTATGAAAATCTGTTTATTAAACTTTGTTTGGTCTCACCTGAGCTGCTCTCTGACAGCCTCAGCATCAGATCAGGTCTGTTCATGTCTGTTAAAACCTCCATGGTCGCCTCCACAGACTGATGACCAAGTTTATCCACCATCAGATTCACAAGGTCTTCTGTTCTGTTTTGACACCGGTAACTCTCCATTTGTGGCAGGCTCATCTTAAAGCACGTGAACGGCAGCAACTGCTTGAATTTCTTTAGATCTGTTTGACTAAATTCATTCAGTGTTTCCAAGAGAATCTGTCTGACAGCTTCCTGTTCTTTTTCCTGTAAAACCAAAACAATGTATTAAGTTACTGTAAAATATCTGTTGGACGATTTAAAGATTTATTTTTATTTAATTTCCAGAGAAACTGTAGTAGAAATATCAAATATTCATTAAAAAAAGATGTCTTCATTAATATTTATATGTTTTAGAATAATCACTGAAGAGACAGCTGGTGATTTTGATATTTACTTCACTCTCTTTATGAACTGCAAAACTTCAAGTTTCATAAGAAAACATTATTTCATTTCTATCAATACTAAAAACTATTTTTTTTGTAAAAGCTGAGTTAAAGTCACACTCACTCTCTTCAACAGTGCAGCTCCATGTTCATCCACAGAGTGTTTCTCTGAGGAGGAAAGACATTTACCATCAACTCTGAGGATTCAAACATCATCACACATCCAAGTAGAATCAGCCTTCAGACGACACAGATGATTTAAAAGAGAAAATCATGTGAAACTAAATAAAATGACATAAGAACCCAACAAAGAAACCCTCCATCCTGTCCAACCAAAGTAACTGGGGGTTCCCAGCTGTGATAATGAGAGAGGGTACACCTGTCCACCTCAGGTTTTAAACAGACAGACAACCTTTCACACCCACATTTAATTTAGAACCAGCAATAAAGCCAACAAGCATGTGTTTGGACTGGAAACCAGAGCACTCTGAGGAAAAGCATGCAGGCACAGGGAGAACATGCAAACTCCACACAGAAAGGTTCCAGCCAACCAGGAGGCTCAAACACACAACCTTCATGCTGTGAGGACACAGTGCTAACCACTGCACCACCATGACACCAGCAACACAAAAACCTGTTGATGACACAGAGTTTACACTCATGCATGTTGGTCTTACCTCTGGATGCTGAGCTGCTCTCTGGTAACTTCTGCACCAGATCAGTTCTGTTCATGTGCATGAAAACTTCTCTGGTCACCTCCACAGACTGATGACCAAGTTCATCCACCATCAGATTCATTATATCTGCTCTGACTAATGATCGATTCAACCTCCACGAGAAGAATGACAGATTCCTCCAAGGAAGGATCGTCTGCAGGTGCTTCTTAAATGTCTCGAGCTCCTCATCACTCAAATCATTCAAAGTTTCTAAAAGCAGATGTTTAACAGCTGCCATTGTTGCCATCTGGAACAATAAACACAATCACGGGGTCACATATTTATTTAGCCAAACACAAGCATCTATTTACTAGTTGTGGTACGTTTATGAAAAAAATGAAGAAAATATAAAACTGTGATCCACTTTTATGGGTTTGAATACTTTTTCTTTACAGGCTGCAGTTCTTCTCTCACTGTGCAGATAAAAACTGAAATATATCCATCAAGAATCTTTCCCTGATTTCACATCATCTTTCATTCTTTATTAATATTTGTAAGTAGAATAAAGTTTCCTGTTTAATCTGAAAGTGTTTGATGTTTTCAGATTTCTCTGTCCTGTTGAAGAGTCAGGACAAATGTACATGCTGACACTTCCTCAGCTCATCCTCAGTGGTAAAGACATCCTGACATTAGTGTTGCAGAAAATTACTGCTGAAGAAGTCAAACTGAATGAAGCTTCAGTTTGTCACAAACATCCAGCAGAAATCATGAGAAAAATGACTCAACATGAGAACTGATGATACTTTAGTCCTCTGACTTTCAGCCTGCTGTCTTGTACTGAATCAGAGATGTGACATGACTCACTTTGTGGATCAGTGCAGAGCGTCGTTCATCCACAGAGTGTTTCTCTGAGGAGAAAAGTGCTCAAAGTCACTCATGACAAACACATTTAACAACTAACTGACAATTATTCAGGAAATATGACTTTGGAAAAATGGACAATATGCAGAATTACACTGAAACCTCCTCAGCAATAATAAACAGTATGAAGGAGTCATTTTTACTCCTCCTCACAAAGTATTTGGATTTAATCTGGTCTCATTTTTATGTATTTATTGAAGTAGATTTTTCCAGAACAGCCATAAAATATGTCTGTGAAGGTTCTCAGTCATCCAGGTCACCGTAGTCAAAGGAGCTTGCAAAGAAAAGCGTCTGGACTTCTTTAAGTTGCTTGAAGACGTTTCACCTCTCATCCGAGAAGCTTCTTCAGTTCTGGGGTCAAATGGTGGAGGGTCCCCGATATAGGGCTTTGGAGTTGACGTCACGCCACAATGCATTGTGGGAGCGCGGCGCCATTTTCGGGGTCTACGATCCAAACAAACTCACTGTTGGAACGGCGACGACGACAAGAAACATGTTTAAAAGCAGCTCAAAAGAAAACGGACAGTATACAGACCGATTGCGTCCAGAGGCGAAGCAGCGGTATTTGAAAAAAAATAGAGTGCATCGCAAATCTGGACCCATACGACATACGGCAGTGGAGTAAAGACCCAGACGACTTACCGCCACTGTCCTACCCCGATATCTTCACCTATCTTGTTTGTGGAGTAAGCGCTTACACTGCGAACCAGTTTCGTAATTACAAGTCACTGGAGGCGCACATCCAATTTACAAATGGCTGGGTGCAAGATTTGGCTATTTTCAAGCCGCCAAACTCTTGAGTACGTCGTCAAAGTAAGTCAGCTGGAGTGCATCGAGTGAAATAGCCATTTTCCACCCCCCACCATAATTAATGTTATACATTTATCAGTAAACTGCTAAAATATCGTTATCATATTATATGCCCATAATTGTAAAGTAGATGCAAATTAACACATTGATAATCGGGCAAATTATTAACGCCAATTTGTGTCCTCCCTGTCTCCTCCTGCGAATCTTTACATAGCACATATGTCTGCAAAGTCACTCCATTTGATGTTTGATCGCAATTTCTATAACTTCCGAGACCACCAACGATAATATTATTCAGCTATAAAGTGTGATAAGAACATATTTAGAACTTACCGGAATGAAAATGTCTTGAGCACACCAGCTGATATCTGGAGACGTAACAGAACTTGATATCAGCTCGTCTCACGGCTGCTATCCAGGCTAGACGCCTTCGTTTGGTAATATCCGATACATGAGCTCCTTCATGTTGCTTCCAGGTTGGGAAAGCATAAAAAGACAATCCAAACTTATTCCCGTGCCGGTCGTAAGATCGAACATTGCAGCCGAGCACACAGCAAGTACGAACCATGGCTATGCTTTTGCTCCTTACTTAGAACCCCAAAATGGCGGATCGGGCCAAAATCCTTTCCACGCCCACCCCCGTGACATCACGCTCCAAAGCCCTATAAACCTAGTGGGAGTTTCCTCCCACAGAGGGACAAAAGGGCCCCCTGATGATCCTCTAATCGCCTGAGCCAAGGTGTGAAACTGGGTGTGGGTCCCAATCAGCCAGAGTTTCGGGTGAGTTCATTGTGAAACCTGGCCCCACCTTATCATGCGAATTCCTGAGGTCAGATGGCCCAGGATGTGAGTGGGCGTTAAGGCGTCTGGGAAGAGATCTCAAAACTGGATTATAGATGGCAGAGAGTTGGTGTCGTAAACCCCGCCTCTGTTCAAAGATGGTCGCTCACAGTGGACATAGATGGCTTCTTTCACTCCTCTTTCAAACCATCTGTCCTCTCTGTCCAAAATGTGAACATTGGCATCCTCGAAAGAGTGACCTTTATCCTTTAGATGCAGATGGACTGCTGAGTCTTGTCCTGTGGAGGTGGCTCTTCTCAAATCAAATCAAATCACTTTTATTGTCACATCACATGTGCAGGTACATTGGTACAGCACATGTGAGTGAAATTCTTGTGTGCGAGCTTCACAAGCAACAGAGTTGTGCCATGCGCTTGTGAAGTGGCTGTTTGGTCTCTCCAATGTAGAGGTCTGAGCATTCCTCGCTGCACTGTACAGCATACACCACGTTGTTAAGTTTGTGTTTTGGCGTTTTGTCTTTCGGGTGAACCAGTTTTTGTCTGAGCGTGTTGCTTGGTCTGAAATGCACCAGGATGTCATGCTTGGAGAAAACTCTCCTGAGTTTTTCTGATACACCGGCTACATAGGGGATGACAA
Source organism: Astatotilapia calliptera (assembly GCF_964374335.1). NCBI lineage: Eukaryota > Metazoa > Chordata > Actinopteri > Cichliformes > Cichlidae > Astatotilapia > Astatotilapia calliptera. The sequence goes on along the minus strand of NC_137432.1, from coordinate 36,869,587 downwards.
TGTTGTTGCGTCTGTCCTTCTTATCCTCCCTCGCTGGTGTCTGATCTTCTTTTCTGTGCCTCTTTGCTGACTTTAAGAACGCCCATTTAGGATAGCCGCACGTTTTGAGTGCTTCCTTTACATGTGTGTGTTCCTTCTTTTTTCCTTCAGGCTTAGAGGGAACATGTTCTGCCCAGTGGTGTAGGGTCCTAATTACTCCAAGCTTGTGTTCCAAAGGGTGATGGGAGTCAAAGAGGAGGTACTGGTCCGTGTGTGTGGGCTTCTGGTAAACTTCAATGTTGAGGTTGCCGTTCTCTTCAATGTGCACAGCGCAGTCCAGGAAAGGCAAACAGTTGTCCTTTGTGTCTTCCCTGGTGAACCTGATGTTCTTATCCACAGCGTTAATGTGCGCAGTGAAGGATTCCACTTCCTGTGTCTTGATTTTGACCCAGGTGTCGTCCACATAACTGTACCAGTGGCTGGGTACTCTTCCTTTGAAAGAGCCAAGAGCCTTCCTTTCCACTGCCTCCATGTAAAGGAGGAAGAGAGAGTATTAGCCAAAGGACTCAATTTTGCCATTTCTCCACAACAGTTGCCCATAGTAGACCTCATCACAGCCACAGAATCTGCCATACGGATTAATAAATTATCACAGACAGAAGCAGAGCAAATCAGGATGAAAGTCTCAGCCACGCTCTCCAGTGCCAAAGTCCCTCCATCCAACCTCACAATACAGGAAAAGAAGGCTGTCGCTTCCCTGAGCAAAGACCACAACATCACTGTTTTACCAGCTGATAAGGGAAGATGCACCGTGGTCCTAAACACTACAGATTACCATACAAAGATCACTACTCTCCTCAGTGACAACAATACCTACGAAGCCCTAAAGCAAGACCCCACAAGCAGCTACAAAAAGAAAGTTATAGCTTGCCTTCAAGACTTTGAAAAGGACAAAATTATTGACCGCCTTACATATCACTGCCTTTACCCAGGGGATGCCATACCCTGCATCTATGGACTTCCTAAGATCCACAAGGAAGCTGTCCCACTCAGACCCATAGTCAGTAGCATAAACTCAGCCACTTATACATTGCTAAACACCTTGCTACCATCCTTGCTCCTCTTGTGGGGAACACCCCACATCAAGAACTCCACCGACTTCACCGACAAGGTCCAGAAACTTCCCCTGGATCCAGATGAAACCATGGTGTCCTTTGATGTAGTCTCTCTCTTCACTTGCATACCCACCACGGAGGCCGTGGAGACTGTCAGAAAACGACTACAAGAAGACAGCTCCTTGGAGGACAGGACCAACTTCACACCCGATCAGATCTGCACACTGTTAGACCTCTGCCTCACCACTATGTCACGGGGTGGAGAGGGACAAGTTACCTAAGATATTTTTATTGTGCATGTTTGGTTGTGTTTTACTTTCTTTAATATTGTATAGTGTTGTATTCTTATGGGTTTTATTGCATGTTTTATGGTATTCATCGGTGACTTGTCCTGGAAAGTCTCCGCCCCTCCTTGATTATGAACCAGGCACACCTGTGAGGTCCCGGAGGCCAATAAGAGTGATGGGAGACGAGAGAGAAGAGACTGATGGTGGAGTGAGGACTGGGAGAGTGAACGATATCAGGCGGTGGCGGCGGCCACAAGCCCAGATGGGCTGGTGCCGGTTGGTTTGCCACAGGAAAGCGGTGGCAGAGTTGAGAGCTCTGCCCATTCGGGAAACCGGAACAGAAACATTGATAGGGCGGCGAGACGCCGCCGGGTTTTCCCTTCTAAGGCGGCTAGAGTTGGCTAATGCAAGCACCAGCGCGCAGAGCACCAGCAGGAGCACCAGCGCGCAGAGAGCGACAGTACCAGCGCAGAGAGCGACAGTACCAGCGGGGAGAGCGGAGACAGCACCAGCGGAGGCTACGAGACGGCTGTGCCGATTTCCAGTTTTAAAGAAGCGGCGGGCGGAGTTGAGAGCTCTGCCCACCCGGGGTAAGTCTCTGACTTATCCCTTTTTTATGAAGTAAACCTGTCTGGAAAGAATAGTGACTGCCGCTTCCTCTCCTTCTTCAGCATATCAGGACGTGAGTGCGAGAGGGAGGCGAGGACTCCGCTGGTTCCTTTGGTTATACCACTTGCTGGATTTCTTAGCTCCCTGGGACTTTTAGGTCGTGGCGCAGGCCACTGGACTTTTAATATTGTGTTTTATTGACTTTTATTGTGCTACCCCTTGGCCAAGGTTGTTTTAATTCATTTTGCATTTTTAACAATTTAAATATAATAAATTATATTTTAATTATACAGTTTTAATGTGTGCTTTCCCTCGGCGGCTCCACTGCTCAATCCGTTTGGAGGAAGGTTTCCTTCCTTCGCACAAAACCACTGTGGAAGTAAAACCAGCCTTCCGCCTCCGTTACAACTACATATTTCAAATACAACGAAGGCTTTTACAGACAAAAACATGGCTGTGCCATGGGCTCCCCCGTGTCACCTATTGTAGCAAACCTTTACATGGAGGCAGTGGAAAGGAAGGCTCTTGGCTCTTTCAAAGGAAGAGTACCCAGCCACTGGTACAGTTATGTGGACGACACCTGGGTCAAAATCAAGACACAGGAAGTGGAATCCTTCACTGCGCACATTAACGCTGTGGATAAGAACATCAGGTTCACCAGGGAAGACACAAAGGACAACTGTTTGCCTTTCCTGGACTGCGCTGTGCACATTGAAGAGAACGGCAACCTCAACATCGAAGTTTACCGGAAGCCCACACACACGGACCAGTACCTCCTCTTTGACTCCCATCACCCTTTGGAACACAAACTTGGAGTAATTAGGACCCTACACCACCGGGCAGAACATGTTCCCTCTAAGCCTGAAGGGAAAAAGAAGGAACACACACATGTAAAGGAAGCACTCAAAACGTGCGGCTATCCTAAATGGGCGTTCTTAAAGTCAGCAAAGAGGCACAGAAAAGAAGGCCAGACACCAGCGAGGGAGGATAAGAAGGACAGACGCAACAACATTGTCATCCCCTATGTAGCCGGTGTATCAGAGAAACTCAGGAGAGTTTTCTCCAAGCATGACATCCCAGTGTATTTCAGACCAAGCAACATGCTCAGACAAAAACTGGTTCACCCGAAAGACAAAACGCCAAAACACAAACTTAACAATGTGGTGTATGCTGTACAGTGCAGCGAGGAATGCCCAGACCTCTACATTGGAGAGACCAAACAGCCACTTCACAAGCGCATGGCACAACATAGAAGAGCCACCTCCACAGGACAAGACTCAGCAGTCCATCTGCATCTAAAGGTCAAAGGTCACTCTTTCGAGGATGCCAGTGTTCACATTTTGGACAGAGAGGACAGATGGTTTGAAAGAGGAGTGAAAGAAGCATCTATGTCCACTGTGAGCGACCATCTTTGAACAGAGGCGGGGTTTACGACACCAACTCTCTGCCATCTATAATCCAGTTTTGAGATCTCTTCCCAGACGCCTTAACGCCCACTCACATCCTGGGCCATCTGACCTCAGGAATTCGCATGATAAGGTGGGGCCAGGTTTCACAATGAACACACCCGAAACTCTGGCTGATTGGGACCCACACCCAGTTTCACACCTTGGCTCAGGCGATTAGAGGATCATCAGGGGGTCCTTTTGTCCCTCTGTGGGGGGAAACTCCCACTAGGTTTATATCTGGGACTCTCCACCATTTGACCTTAGAACTGAAGAAGCTTCTCGGATGAGAGGTGAAACGTCTTCAAGTAACTTAAAGAAGTCCAGACGCTTTTCTTTGCAAGCTGCTTTGACAGCCATAAAATATGTTTTAAAGATGTGTTTTTTTGTCTTTATTACAAATATTATTTATAAAGTCAAAGAAGACTTTAGTCAGACGTTTATGAGACATAAAAACAGTTTTATGACTTTAATGAGTTTTGATTTTGTTGTCTTACTTCGAGGCAGTGAGCTGCAGTCTGACAGCCTCTGAGCCAGATCAGTCCTCTTCATCTCCTTTAAGACCTCCATGGTCTTCTCCACTGACTGTTGGCCGTAAGTCAGCACCATCAGAAACACTGTGTGCTGCAGGTCTGTTCTCATGTACCACATCAATGAGAAGTCTGAGTCATATTTGTGAAGATAAATTTGTAGCAGGTTCAACTTGAACTCACTGAGCTCCGGCTCATTGAGACCATCCAGAGCTTCCAGCAGCAGCTCAATAACAGACTCCATCGTTTCTACCTGGAAAATTCAAAGAAAATGTTCATGAGATAAATGTGACATTTCTCACTTTCAGGTTTGTTTGTTTTCTCATCAACACTTTACAAATGTAGGTGTGTTTAGATGACATCATCCATCACATAAGGTGATGATGTCATTGGTCATATTTGTCACAATGATCACAAACAGCTGATTAACAATTATTCTGCTTCTGTTAACAAGTTCAGGACTTTTCTGACCTGCTGCAGACCTCCCTCACTGCACACGCTCAACTTATCAAACTTTGACTTTTCCAATCAAAATCAAATCATTTGTTTCTATTGAAGATTTCTATCCTGTGTTTATGAAATGAAAGCTGGATGATCTGAAGTCAGACAGATGTGACATGACTCACTTTGTGGATCAGTGCAGGCCAACGTTCATCCTCAGAGTGTTTCTCTGACAGAAAAGAAAGATTAAAAGCTTCATTCATGACTGATTTAACATCAGTGTTAATAATCAGACACTTTGAAATAACTGATGCTTTGATTTCATTCTGATGATCCTTGTAAGTTGGATTAATAACAACATTAAACTTGTTAACATGAAGTCATATTTGATGGGAAACTATCAACGTGTGAGGAAATGATCCAGTTCTGTTTCATTCAGTAATTCTTCTTCTTCATCTTCTTCATCTTCATATCAATGAGTGTATTTATTGATTCATGTGTTTTCTGGACACTGACCTTTCTCTGTTTCCTCCACATCAAATCCTTCAGCTGATGATCCTGCAGCTGCAACACATTGAATACAAACTGTAACTACATGACACAGACACTGTGTGTGTCCTTTATGTGTGCTCATCCTGAGTATAACACTGAGTCCTGACAATAAAAAGCTTTAATATTTCACTTTCAGCTGTGCTGACTGAAGGCAGGAGGAGGCCATAGTTACACAATCACAGAGAAATCACTGAAAAGACTTTGAATCATTTACCTCATACAGGTCGTCTGTCTCCATAGTGGAGTTTCAATCCAAGCTAACATAAAGATCCATTTACAACACAAGACTGATATTAATGAGCTCAAAATGCAAAAAACAAAGAAAAATATTTTCAAAGGAAAGAAGTTCAAAGAGCTTTAAAAGAACATTTACTAAAGAAAGTCACTGATTCAATAACCTGAATATTTTTACTTTAAAACATTGAAATATGAAAAAAAATCTGTTTAATTTTACTGTGTTTGTACAACCTGAATGTGTTCATTTATCAACGTCTGTCCAAAATAAATCAGAGGAAACAAATTCTTTCATTTATAAATGATAATAAAGTTTATATTATGCAGTTCTTGTTGTGAGTTTCTCTGATTTAATTCTTTAAATTAATTTTTACTGTAAGGTGTAATATTATATTTAAAATCCTTCCACACACAGTTAAGAATAATCCCAACATATCTGTTGTATTAATTTATGCAGCTTATGATTATTGTACAGCTGTCCTTGTTGGCCAGGACACTCTTGAAAAACAGATTTTTAATGTCACAAGTTTATTTTTTCCTGGTTAAATAAACTTTAATGAATAAATAAAATGTATTAAAGTTATTACAGAAACTCTGACAGATTATTTCCTCTTACCTTTGAGTCCTGAGCTGCTCTCTGACAGCCTCTGCACCAGATCAGTTCTCTGCATGTCTGTTAAAACCTCCCTGATCACCTCCACAGACTGATGACCAAGTTTATCAATCATCTCATTCACTATTCTTCTTCTGTCATCACTCAGTTCGATTTGTGGAAGACTCTTCTGAAAACAAGTGAACTGCAGGAACCACATGAACTTGTTGAGATCCTGATCACTCAAATCCTCCAGTGTTTCTAGAAGCACATCTGTAACAGCTGCCATTGTTGCAACCTGGAACATTCAAACATTCATAAAGAAAAAATGTTTCCTCACTGAGAAAATTACAGATTTATGTTTTTGTAGCTGTTTTAAACTTTGAATGTTTTCAATGTTTTCTCTGAAACACTTTGTTTTCTTTTATTATCTTATTTATTAAGATGTATTTATGTAAACACACTTTTTAATAATCTTTGATTTTAAATCTAAAAACATTTCTGTGACAACTGTTTAATCTAAATGATGAAATTATGATTTTCAAACTGCATCTTATTGAATCAAAGCTGAACTCTGCAGAGTCAGACAGATGAGACGTTACTCACTTTATGGATCAGTGCAGACAGATGTTCATCCACATGTTTGTCTGAAAAAAGAGAAATTAACAGAAATAGAAATAAGTGTTTAATAAAAGCTAATCGAGCTTTTAAAAAATACACAGAGATCAAAAAAAAAGTTACATTTAAACCTGCTGAACATCATTTTCTGCTCGTCAACAATGCTCTCTTTGCTCTGTAAATCTGACTGTTTCTAATATGAACTGAAGCAGAAACACTTTTATCATTTTAACATGTTTTGTCTTTATCTTACTTTGAGCTTCTGAGCTGCTGTCTGTCAGCCTCTGAGCCAGATCAGTCCTCTTCATCTCCTTTAAAACCTCCACGATCTTCTCCACTGACTGTTGGCCAAAAGTCCTCACCAATGTTCCCTCTAAGCTGCGCGCGTGCGCAATTGGGCACTGCTGGCACGGTCTCTGCGCAGAAAAAATCTGTGTTGCGCACACAAAAAAATTAAAGTAAATACTTTAACAATTCTGTTCTGCAGTGTTAGTCAGTGACTGGCTGCTCCCGTATGGGATTAGAACGATGCCACCTTATCTCATAGTCCAGCCAATGACGCGATTCACACTCGTATATACGCAGCTAATCCACGCCATTGACAGGCTATGACAGCGTCCTTATGTGCCGACACCGGTGTTTTAGCGAGCAAAGCGGCTGCTGTGGAGTGAAGCCACGTTAATGACAACGTGTACAACCATTGGAGATGTGAGCAGGACAGACGGAACAACTGACGGAAAAAGTGAGGACTTTATACCAGTTTTTAAATTGTGTTGATCGGCCACGTAAAACCAGAGTTGTGATAAAAATATCTGCAGTGTTTGTTTTTCTTCCTGAATACTGTCGTTGTTTATATTTACTGCGGGAAGAAACGGTGAAAACTGCGTTTGATAAGGAAAACGCTCGAAAGCCTGTGAACAAAGACAAAAACAAAAAAACCCCACCCTTTCCTATTGGTGGAAAAATGTACCATGTCAGGCTGTTGTTCTCCTTTATCTCATAGTGGACAGAAATTATTTTTTGGAGTGGCACAAATAATTTGTGTGGCATCAGATTTGATGCAGAACAGCTGATTGTTCTGTAAATAGTTTGAAATGTTTGTTTAAAAAAAACATTTTGGCAAAAATTGGCAACATTTTTAGGTAAACAGCTGCAAAAAACTTTGTTGTTTGCAAAACTCAGTTACGTTTTTGAAGAAGCCATAAAATTTCTTTGTCACGGTCTGCAGAGACAGGCCGTGCGGTGGTGTGTGTAATGGACCCAGGTGCGTACACAAGTGAGTAGACGGGAGTGAACTTAACAGAAAGCGAGCCTTTATTATGGCTGGAGACAAGGTGTACAAACAAAGCAAGGATAGCGTGGCTAGGCTATAACTAAACTGGGAAAACTAATACTGTGATAAGCTAAGGAAACTCAGAGACTATGATGTTCGCTGCAACGACTGACCGGGAAAACATGGAGGTGAGAACACAGACGACGCGACACAGACTGTATGAAACACAGAGACTAAATACACATGAGGGATGATCAGGGGAAGTGGCCACACATGGGAGCACAGCTGACACACATGAACCTAACGACAGGAGAGGAGGAGTGAAACTGAATACACTGAAAGTCTGTATTCACTGTCAAAGTAAAACAGGAAACATGGAGATTAGACATGACACATGAACCGGGGAGACTTAGTACAGGGGGAGATGACATAAACAACTAAGGAACAAAACTAAACTGCAGTCTAGAAATTAACTAGGTGAACTAAGCTAGGTGCAAATGAATACAGAAGATACATGGAACTCAAATACTGGGTCGCTTGACCCAGGACCATGACATTCTTGGTGTGATCATTGATCATAAGGTCTGTTGGAAATCACACATCACTTATGTGAGGGGAAAGTTGGCACAGGACATTGCTGTCTTGGGGAAAGCAAAACAATTTCTGGATAGGAAAACATTGTATATGTTATATAGTGCTTTACTATTACCATATATGAGTTATTGTGTAGAGGTTTGGGGAAATACATATAAAAGTAATATTCAGACTATAATCATAATGCAGAAAAGGGCCATTAGACTAATAAATCAGGAGGGGTATAGGGCTCACACAAATGCACTCTTTATTAGGACGCAAGCTATAAAATTCCAGGATCTAGTCAAGTTTAAAACAGTGCAAATAATATATAAGGTAAGGAAAGGGATGCTCCCAATCGAAATAAGTAAATGGTTCTGTTAATAGGAAAATTGTACTTAGTAGTCAGTATAATCTTTTAATGATATAAGTTTGCATATGGTAGAGTATTGCATGTAATCATTTGTGTTTAGAAGTATATAGTTGGTGACATATTGAAAGAATGTCTCATCCTAGGAGGTCTGTAACATTCTAAGGTGTTCTGGCTTCACCCCCACATCCTAGGAGCACGAGAAGAGGTCGTACCTTGTCTTATTGTTTTACGGTAGGATTAACGTAGCTATATTTGTTTTAGTCTAAGTGCTTTTTGGTTTGATGAACTGCTGGACTTTTCCACTGTGTTATCTGGGGTGAACCATCTAGGGTGAGGGGGAGACTACCCTTTTCCTGACCAAGGATGTTCCTTTTATGCTGTCATGTTATGTGACCCTTTGATCAGCAACACACACACACACACACACACACACACACACACACACACACACACACACACACACACACACACACACACACACACACACACACACACACACAAAATAAAGACCGGGGCAGTTTCTCAGTGCGAGTCTCAGTCTGGAGGCTGCCCTTGCTAGCAAGAAGTTCTGTGTGTTTCTCTTCTCTGAGTCTTTACTGAAGAAGTGTTTTAGAACATTTTCCCTAACATTATTTGGTCCTTCGTAGCCGGAGCAGAAAATATCAGAACTGTTATCTGTGACTCTGTTCCAGGATCCAGCACTGATTCCTGACGCCATGGGGAGCCAGCACCGAAGCCTGTGCACAGCCCTCTTGGACGAGGAGAGAGCCCCAGGACGTTAAATTCGGGTCTGGGCCGGTGTTTTTAATCTGGTCCACGGCGGTGGGATTCAGTCCGATGATCTGAACCACCAGTGAGACGTCGGAGAGTGAGAAACACTATTTTGGTATATAACACAGCTGCAAAGGTTTAAAGAAATGTGATAAAATAGGTTTAAGTTCGCCAAAAGGAACTGTGTTTTGACTAGTTTTAGAGGTAGCTGAAATTACTTCGTGACAAATTAGCGCGCAAATGTCTATGTGTGTGTATGTGTCTGGAAGTAAGTTGATTTTACAGCACAATACGCTGCTGAACTACTTCCATTTTTGTTTTCTTTGCTGAGGCTCACGTGCTGGTGACAAAGGAGAACGGTTGAGTTTCATCTCATAAAACTGATACCGCTTCACCGTTAGGGTGAAGTCGAAGGCCGTATCAGTAAACCACTCTGAAGTCAAGCGTGCCAGCGACGGCCCAGCAAAATCTTTGAAAATGGGGAATAAACAAGTAAAATTAACACCTGATGAGAAATGTTTAGAAAAACAGCAAGCCGGAGCAGGACTAATCCAAAAGAAAGAGAGAGGAATGCATAGTGGAAGAGCAAGAGGTAGAGGCTACACACACACACCAAACAGCGACTTTAACACTACATGCTGGAGGTGTGGAAAAGAGGGACATTTTGTACGTGACTGTAAGAAACAAAGAAGACAGTAACTCAGAATACGATAGCAGCTCAGGTGAAGAGAGCAGTTCAGACTAGGAAGAACGTAATAATCCCTCACCAAGTGAAAATTAGAGATCAAAGTAGTGTAGTTTAAAAAGGGTTGGAAACAGACCCGACTGAATAGATATAAATACAAGAGGAATAAAGTAAAATAAACAAAAGGATAAATTACAACTTAACTTTAATGTATTCAAAATAATATTAGCAAGGATAACAACCTATAAAGTGGTATTAATAATGAAACATAGTTGGGATGAAGATCATGCCCAGAATAGAATGAATGAAAGCAGATAATTCACACAAAGACATATTAAATGAAATAGAGAGATGCATAAGGTATACTAAGGTTGTGTCATTGTTCAGCCAAGGAAAGTGTGTGAAAAGGAAAATGTCTCCAGCTTGAGAAAGAGTGAAACTGCAGACCACCCACAGCCCTTGGTGGATACAAAGTAAAATATAAATAACATATTGTAATACAGTGGGGCAAAAAAGTATTTAGTCAGCCACCGATTGTGCAAGTTCCCCCACTTAAAATGATGACAGAGGTCAGTAATTTGCACCAGAGGTACACTTCAACTGTGAGACAGAATGTGAAAAAAAAATCCATGAATTCACATGGTAGGATTTGTAAAGAATTTATTCGTAAATTAGGGTTGTTTTTTTTTTTTGAGGTTCTTAGAGAGAGAAGGGAGGTATAATTTTAGAGGGAAGTGGAATTTAAAATTACAAAGAGTAAGAACAACATTGAAAAGGATGTCTATTTCTATAGCGGGACTTTATTTCTTCTTTTAACTCATTCCAGAATTTAAGGTCAGTAGTGATATAAACCAGTTTAAAATAAAACTCAAAAAAGAAATTTTAAATAAGTATAAGAATGAAGAAAATGCAATTAACGCAAGACAGCAGTCAAACTCATGTTTATTTTCTTCTGCAAATTAGTAAATCTAAATATAGTTTTAGTTGAACATGTGAAAATATTTTTTGAGATGTTATGTTCTAAGTTGAAGGCATTGTATACGTTTTTGTTGTTCAAATTTAGATGATGAGGGTGTAAACCTGAGGGGGTAGGGCTAAATAAGTATATACTTCTGCCTACTCCTTTTCAAACAACTGTATGGAATGATTTTATGAAACGTTGGTGAATGTATATGTTTGAAATAAAAAAAGAACTGAACTGAAGTAACTATATAATTAATTGCCCAACATTGGTTATTATATCCTGTATTTTGCAGACAGAGAGTTACAGGACTCTCTCCCAGACCACAGACTTATAATACAAGTCAGAGCTTTATTTTATTTTATTTTTTAAAAAGAAAGAAAGTTGTGTTTTCAAAATTGGATTTCAAGTTATTTTTCCTTCCAATAGTGTTAACATGCTACACAGGTCATGAACAAGACTTTTTTTTAATTTTCATTGTAAGTGGGCTAAAGCAGTTAATTAAAAGTCGTCTAACATAAATGCTGTAATTTGATTATTTTAATAAAACACGTTGGATGGATTGGATGCTGGCGTGACCACAGTGCACACGTCTGCTGTTGCTCACAGTGGTCCAAGGGGCCGCTCAGGGAGTTTGTGCGTTCGCTCAGACACATGAAAAATTAGAGGGAACATTGGTCCTCACCGCCAAAAACACCACGTCCTGCACGTCCTGCAGGTCTGACATCTCAGACAGACTCATGGAGCTCATTGAGCCACGTTTTCTTCTCAGGATCTCGATGAAGTCTCTGACCTCGCTGCCTCTCAGATCAGCCAGTGTCTCCAAAAGCAGCTCAATAAGAGACTCCATCGTTTCCACCTGGTAAAAACAGAGGTCACATGACAGCGATGCACCATTCAAATGTCTGTTTGATTTTTAATCAACAGAAACATTTTAGTGTGCTAAAAATAAATTCATGTTTGAATCCAATTCCTTCTAAAAACCTGAAAAGATGACCTTTGACCTTCAGAGATAAAGCTGCGTCTTTTTAAGGTCATGACCGGTCGACCAGATGTAGAGCAGAAAATAACCTCCATGAACATCTGGTGCTCGGTGGGTACCTGCTTGGATTGGTTTTTTATTTCTTGGCTCATTTTTTCCTCTTTTTGAAGGATTTAATTTTCATGAACAGGTTTGTGACTCTGTTTTACTGCCTGACTGTAACTCTGTCAAAGACTGAGCTA